>NC_081574.1:5631126-5689454 GCF_022355385.1 Mustela nigripes | reverse complement strand
TCTGGGATCGAGTCCCGCATCGGGCTTTCTGCTCAGCGGGGAGCCTGCTTCCTCCTCTCTCTCTGCTTACTTGTGATCTCTCTCTGTCAAATAAATAAATAAATAAAATCTTCAAAAAAAAAAAAAAAAAAAGGGCAGGAAAAAGGTTTGGGTATCTCTGAGGCCAGTAGCAGCTTCTCGAGGTTTGCACGTCGTCAGAATACAGGATCAAAAGCGTCATCATTTAGGAGCTTGGGGAAGATGAACCAGATGAGGCGATGACCAGGGGTCACAGGGAATAACCGAAACCTGGAGACGCCGAGGACCGTGATCCGGGTTTCCCCTTCAGATTCTGTTATTTTTCTTTTCTTCCAGTGATGAGGATGTTCTGTTTTGTTTTATTATGTTGTGTGGATTTAGCATGAGCTTGTATTCCAAAGATAGACTTTTCAGCGATATGTCTGAATGTGCTACTATCTGATGTACTTAAGAAGCCACGGGCTCTGCCAGTAGAGGCTGGCGGGGTGCTCTCCGGTCTGCACCGCACAGGTAGGCGAGCGCATGCTTACCTACCTGCTGCTGCATTCAGTCTTCTCGGAAGAATCTTCTGGGGAGTCGGGGGCCATTGCACAATTAAGCCTCGTAGAGTGGAAGGGGATTTCAAGCGCCAAGTGAACGTGCAAGGTAAGAGAGATCATTTCTCGGGTGATTTTCAAGATGAAACATCGGGGTGGGAAATGATAGCTTTGGCAGAGATTTACTTAAGATAACACGTGGGTTTACACGTTGAAGAACACCAACAGGAGAATTCATAAATGTGCTTGTTTCCTCCTCGCTGGTTGTCAGCCAGGAGTACGGTCTGGCATATGGCTTCGTATTCCGGGGATGGCAGAGAACAGAATTAAATGTTGACAAGAACGCCCGTTTTCTCATTTGGCGCCCGGTGCTTCCCTCTTTCCAGGAACTGGGGTACTAATGATACGAGGTTTGGCTGTGAGACTGAGGGCCAGATGTGGGGGGAGGATGCACCCATGGGGTGGCCTTCATCGTAGGTGGGACATAAGCTTGACACAGCCTTCAGCCTTGGCGAAGCCGAGTCCCCAAAGGACAGGCTGGGTTTGGGATTGATGTGTGCGGTGTGGGAATGGGAGTACAAATACTTTCTTCTTCCTGCTAAGTCAACTAAAATCACTGGACATTATCTGTAAAATACCAGTAAGACTCTGAAAGGTGGGGAAAAGGCAGACAGGCTAGAACCTCAGGACGGAGGGATAGCATGGTGTCAGAGTGGTGTCAGCAAATGTCCTGTGGTCAGGAACCAGACCTCATCCTCCCACCCAGCAGTAAGGAGGGATGCCTCCTACCTTGGGGTATCAACGGAGACTGAGTGGGCACCCAGACTCCTACCACCACCTCCCCTTCCCTGGACACAGGCTAACTACTCTGGTTGTGGTTAAGGCAGTGATTCCCCAACTCCTCTTGGAATTACAGTCTCAACAGCTCTTCCCACTGGCCATGGTGTGTGGGCACATGGGTACTTAATGAACACATATGAGTGGAGTTCCTTGTGGGCTGTTGCAAGTGTGCTGTGTGGGCATTAAGGGCTAGGACTGTATGCTAACTAGACATACCTTACAGAGACCGAGCTGGACAAATACTCTGGATTGTTCTGTTACAAGAACTGAAACTAGCAGCAGGGCAACAAGGCACCTACCGCAGAGAAGCTTCCCAGGCCCAGAAGCCACATTCATTGGCTGACTCGCAGAGTCGGGAATGATTCTTGGTGATCAAACTAGCAAAAACATGGTAGAGATTAAGGGTCACTGGTGGTTCGGGGGGTGGCTGGGGGGGGGGGGGTGGGGAGAAGGGGGGGGGGTTATGGACATTGGGAAGGGTATGTGCTTTGGTGAGAGCTGTGAAGTGTGTAAACCTGGTGATTCACAGACCTGTACCTCTGGGGATAAAAATATATTATATGTTTATAAAAATTTAAAAATTAAAAATTAAAAAAAAAAAAAACAAAACAAACATGGTAGAGAAACCAGAACGGGGACTTACGAATTAGCCACTTAGCAGAAGTGCTGAGGGATTGGCACCTGCCCCCTGGAAAGAACTCATGGGGGAGCTTGGTTGAGGCAGATGTTTACTTGGTACTAGGGGAATCTGAGTTACGATGACCCCACTGGCAAGTGACTTCCAAGCTGGATATCCTAAAAACTCCAATTTTGTGATCAAGAATGACCTTACAGAGGCACCAGAATGCATTACTGAGCTCTTACTTTTGTCTGGGGAGTTTCGGAGATATTCAAATTCTTCCTGTTCTATATTGAAAGATGATGGAGTGTGGATTGATTCAAATTTCAGCTTTGGTGCTCTTGGGAAAATTGTGTAGTTTTCTTGCATTCTACTTTTCTCATCTGTAAAGTAGGGTTCTTCCCAAGTCGTGGAAATGCAATGAAAAAGGATCTATGAATGCCAGCCCAGTGGCTGGCTCCCAGGCTAACCTAGCCATGCATCTCTTACGGCACTCGTCTTCCAGCCGGGTCTGGAGTGCTGTAGGCTTTCTCGAATAATAAGCAACATCTTCAGTGACCATGCATGAGCACTCAGGGCCGGCGATCGCTTCAGCAGATGACTGGGCTTATGTCCGACAAGGCTTCCCTCTAATTTTCTCAGGGAAGACAGCTTTATGCCTCAAGTTCACATTTCAGGATGCTTAGGTTTGTACCACGTAACCTGTCTACAGAGATACCATTTGAGACGAGTAACTAATGATCGTACGGATATGTTCAACATTGCCCTGTCTTTATCTTTATTCATTTTATTAATGTATAAAGGCGAATGGGTCGCAAAGCCCCTTTGGAAGATAACAGACCTCCTCACAAGCAGGAGGGCCCCTCTCAGCACGCCCACATCACTTTTACTGAGATGCAGAGTGTCCTGGGAGGTCAGCCAGTTCTTGTCCTCACGTATTTTTCTCCGTGCCCAGAGGATTCCTTGTCTCTTATCCAGCTTCTTATGGCAAAGGCCCGGAGTTAAGATAGATGACTTTGTAAGGTATAAGTAACCACCTGTAGGAGAAAAAAGGGCAGCTGATAAATTAAGTGAGTAAGGGAACTGAATGCCCACCATTCATTAGCCAACGTGTATCCAACAGTCAAGGCTAGCAGAAAAGCTTTTCTGTGTGCAGAATGACAGGGGTCAAGTTTACTAATGTCAGCTGGTGAGGTGCTGGAAAGAACACCGACTCTGGTCTTGGACCTGCCCTTCGACATGTACTTGTTCTGCTACCTCGGGCAAATTACTTATTCTCTTGGAGCTGCACTTTCCATGTGGGGAAAGAAAAAAGAAAAAGAAGAGGCTAAGATTTGTTGATGCTTAAGATGCACTAGGAGTTGCAATTTGTAGTTTACATAGACACTCCGTTCCCACAAAGTCCATGGGAACTTAAGACTTGGTTAGCCCGTGTTTCACATGAGGAGACCAAGACCCAGGGACAGCAATTCACCCAAGGTCACAAATGTTGTAAATTTTAGCATCCATAATGGAGCCCAAGTCTGCCTGGCTCTGAAAAACGATATCCTTAAAAATGCATTATACTGCTTTGTTTGCAAAAATGAGAAAAAGAAGATCAACCTGCAATGGATTTTTGATGATGAGATGATCTACATAAGATTTCCAGAGAGCTGTCCAGCCCAACAGTAGATGTCCAGTGACGTTAATGATTATTACACTACCCGGAAAAATCACAAAGAAGAGTAGCATGTAATATTTAAGAAAATCATGATTGTTGCTTGTTATGCTTTCTAAGGGATTATACGCATGGTTACAATTACTATTTGTAAAAACTCTATTATTTAGATTTTTTAAAAAGTTATCTTCCCTTCGTAAGTGAAAAAATCATACCTCAGGGAGGCCAAGTGTTTTTGTACAAGGCGAGAACTGGGAGAATCAGGGCCACTGATTCCAAAGTCAGTTTTTGTTGTTTTTGTTAGTTTTTATTGTCATTTTATTTTCAAAGATTTTATTTATTTATTTGAGAGAGGAGAGAAGAAAAAAGAGCATGCACAAGCAGGGGGGAGAGGTGGCGGGAGAGGGAGTAGCTGGTTTCCCACTGAGCAGCGAGCCCAACAACACGGGGCTCGATCCCAGGACCCTGGGATCATGACTTGAGCTGAAGGGAGACGCTTAACTGACAGCCACCCGGGGGCCCTGTTAGTTTTTATTTGTAATCACTTTGCTAGCGGTCTTCCTAAAGAAGAGAAGCTGCTGCTTCTTCTTCTTTTACATTTATTTAGATTCAATCAGCCAACATATGAAGTACATCATTAGTCTCATGCAGTGTTCAGTGACTCATCAGGTGTGCATAACACCCAGGGCTCGCCGCAGCACGTGCCCTCCGTAAGGCCCATCATCGCCCAGGACCCCACCCCCACCTCCCCTGCCCTCCAGCAAACCCTCAGTTGGTTTCCCGGAGCCAAGAGTCTCATGCTTTTTCTCCCTCTCTCATGGCTCCCCATTCAGTTTTCCCTCCCCTTAGTCTCCTCTGGGCTGTTTCTTACAGAAGAGGAGCTTTTATCCCCCAGATGAACCTGGATTTTGGAAGCGTTATGTATGAATCTATGTTAGAGGGCCCATTTCAGGTGGACATCCTTGATAATGGCAGTTGAATGAAAAGCAGAATTTCAGAGACCAGAAAGCCGAGCGGGAAAGGAAGTATTTTAAACCAGAAAATGGTGAATTAATTTATTTGGGGGGAAAAATAGCCTCAAACATGTATTCAATGAAAAACAAAAGCTTGGAAGCAGAATAGTGAATCTTGTTAGAAAGATTGATTTTGGCTTCCTCCTGTTCTGTTCCTTACACCTGAATAATCACTATAATCTAATCTATAAATGGTAAAATTCCTAAGTCAGATGGGACCCGAATCTCCATTCTGTAAGCTCTGAATTAATTCTGTGAGACACTTTAGTGCCATGCAAAGCTATTGACGTTGTATCTAATTCTATTTGGCCTTTCCATCAACCACAGCACTTTCCTTGCTTCTAGAGAGGCCGTTATAAAATATTTGAAATTCGATTGTGTTTCATTTGGAGTTTCACTGGAGGGCTGCTGCCTCCCTGCTAACCTTATGCAATGCCTCCACGGGGCCCAACATCTCTCCTGGGCATTTCATCTCCTTCAGCTCTTCTGGGTGTGGGTCCTGAAATGCCCCCACACCCTCCTTCCTCACTCTGTTGCTGGAAGTTTCCTGTTACCAGCTCTAGGGGCAAAGCCCATGGCTCACTTACATAACACTCATGGTTACAACGCTCGATGTCGGTCTTCCCTGCTCTCAGGGCAGTTGCTGCATCTGCTTTGCTTTCTGCTCTGTTCTCCAAACAGCCTTATTTACGTGGCAACATACGAAATGCCCAATAATCGACTGGTCCTAAGTCACAAAAATGGCAGCCTCTTCTGATTCAACCAAATTCCTATGCATAGTAAGTGCTTTGTGCATATTTTATGGATGTTGAAATATCTGTGGCGACTCTTTGAAAATTCAGGTCTGCCTGCTGCCAGCCAGCCCCACTTCCCACTTCTTGTAGAGGATGCTGGAGGTCGGAGGTTAGACTTTAGAGGACAATAGTCTCCCTTGCAGCTCCCTTCCAAAGTAATTTCCAGTTTCTGGAGCTGAACAGCTAAGGCGAGAGGATTTTGGCAAGTCCCAGGCTCTCAGCCAAACTGACCCGAAGTGGGAGCCAGCATGAGTCTCTCAAAAGCACAAAGAGATGAGCCAACGAAGGGTCCAACTGAGAAATGCTCTGTCCTAGCTGGAAGAGTAAATTACCACATGAACGGCTCTTTCCCTCAGGATGGTGCAAAGAAAAAGAAATTGATAATAATTGATATCTCCCCGCCCCCAAATTTCATGAATCAACAGAAACTCGAGCGACACCCGAGTCGACTCGTTTGCTGTAATCCGGGGCTGACGAGCAGAGCCTTTGACAAAAGAATCTCCACCACAGTGGTTCAAGCAGAGCAGAAAAGATCCCAGATTAGAAATGACTGAGGGTCACAACCAGGTTACAGGTGCGTGAGAAATGGAGGCACACCCACGGTTTCCAGGGGGGACTGCAGTGGATTCTGGGAATCGCAAAGCTAGGGTTCACGGATGATTTGGGGGAGAAAAATAAAATGGAAGAAACATAATCTCCAGAGTGGCCTGATATTTTGAATGCAAACTTGTCAAGCAAACAAAACCCAGAAAGTTTCGGTTATAAAAAAAGATATCAAAAGAAGGAAAAGTTTTAGAGAAATAAGCTTCCTAGTTTAGTAACTGTGTTGTATAAGGGAAGGCAGACACATTTAAAAGAAATAAATCTATCTCATTAAGCTCCCATGGCCCAGCAGTCTGAAATCTTCCACCACTTGACATTTAATGTGCACTGACAATGCCACTATTTGACTTTTATTTTATTTTTATTTCTTAAAAGATTTTATTTATTTATTTGACAGAGATCACAAGTAGGCAGAGAGGCAGGCAGAGGGAGAGGGGGCTCCTCATTGAGAGAGAGCCCGATGCAGGACTTGATCCCAGGACCCTGAGATCATGACCTGAGCCGAAAGCAGAGGCTTAACCCCCTGAGCCACCTAGCTCCCCACTATTTGGCTTTTCAATACACATGACTATGTTGGTTATCGTGACTACGACAGTTCCATTCAGGGAAGCAATCAGCATAAACCCACTGGTGTTTTTCTTATTTCTTGTCCATGGAAAGTGTCCAGGTATATTAACCTCAGGTGTTGCTGTGGTTGGTTTGTTTGCTGTCACCCAGGCTTTTCCCCCTTCCCAGCTACACTCAATGTCCCTTTTGCGTTCTGATTGTTTTCCATTTTGTGCCGTCATGAGGGAGAGTGAGTCTGGCTGCCTTCCTCCCACCCTTGATGCTAAAGTGGCCACATCCTTTCCCCCCACACTGTGTCCAGCCGGAGAGGAGTAGTCAGGTGGCCATTTGGACCATGTCCCTGAGCTGGCCTCCTGAAAGAGCAGTTCAGGATGAAAGAAATCACTGCAGCGGACTCAGCCCTCTTAGATGTCCCGTGAGGTCTGTTTCTGCCACGTGCTGTTGGCTGTGGCTCCTGCGCTCCCAGCTGCTCTGGGTGGGATGCTACTTATTCAGCCTCTGGTGGATTTTAAGGTGCTTCAACCTGCTTATGATGCCTGCACTTTGCTTAAATCAATTTCTGTTGCTTGCCACCAGGACGTCCTAACTGCAACCCTGCTTCATGCCACTCAAGCACAAGGGAGACAATGGTTTCAAAGAGCAAAAGTTATCCTCAAAAGAAGAACTATGGGCCCATCTTCACAGAGGCTGGCCAACTAATAACAATGTGTCCTTGGGTGGGTCTTACAATGCTTCTAAGCTTTGTTTTGGAAGCTCTGCTAAAATGGCTATCGCAGTGCTTCCTCTGTCTAGGACTTCTATAAAATCTCACTGGGCGGAGGTGTATGCTGGAGCATTACAGGCGCTGAGCTCCCGTCAACAGCTACCTGTCATCCCGGAGAGGAAGAGCCGCCCACCTCTGTAGCCCCGGGCTCCCGAAGCCACCAACAGCGTTCAATTGTCCCGCTATTCAGTCCACGAAGCTTCATCAACTAACTGTCTCTCATGTGTCTGTCACTATTCCAGGCAGTCGTAAGACAAAGAGAGGAGACAGAGGCTTGTCTTCCAAAAGGTCAGACCCGAGCAGAGCACACAGACATGGAAGCAGATGACTGCAGTTTACTGTGATCGTGTAAGCTGAAGCTTTCCGGCACGAGCATCAGCAGGAGCGGGAAAGAAAGCATCATTTCTTTGGCTTGCAGAAGTCGGGGAGACCCCGCACTCGCTCCTGGAGAAGACTAGATTTTCATCCGAGGGACAGCGGGAACGAATACTCCAGGCGGAGCAAACTGCAGAGCATGTCGAGTTCCGGGATGTCTGGAGGTTTGCTAGGGCAGAAATGGGAAGTGCTTTGAGGTACGGGCAGGAGATTGGGCTTTGAAAGACTCTTTGACACTCAACATAGCCGGTGGGTCCAGGGCTCCATGGATACGGGAGCAAGGGACCGTGAATCAATATGTGAGGGGTGAGTGTCCTAGGGGTCTGCCCACCCTGCTCTCACTCCGTGTCCTTCATCCCTGTGGAAAGAGTCAGGCACCGTGACCACGTCCACAGGGAGTCTGGGTGTCCCTCCCATCACTACCTCCAGCAGCTCACCTACTGGAGGGGGTTAGGCTCCCTCATGGAAGCTGCTCGCATCTAGGAGGAAGAGACACTTTTACACACAATTTTGCTTTCAGCAAGAATTGTTTTCATGCTGAGAATTCAATAAAACCAAATTCCACTGTAACAGCCTCAGCTAATCAGCCAACAAGCCTGAGATTAGAAGTGATTGGGATACACGGCATAGAGAAGTCAGGGGCGCCGAAGGGAAGGGAAAAGAACAAACACAACAGCATAGAGGTATGGGCACACCTGTGTCCATTTTCTGATTTGCTTTTTCTTCTACTTATCATGTGCTTTTGTTGGGTTATTTCTATTTCTCAATTTTTCCTCGTAGATTCCAAGTTATTAGGAAGGAAGGGTCCCAGACACAAGGACCCTGCTATCTTCTACTTGGCTGTGAAAATTAAGCAATGAGGATGAATGCTGGGTTTCTTCTGGAAGGAGCTAGTCCTTGATTAAGCCATAGTCTAGTTTGGAAGTTTGTAGACTCATTAGATTCATGGATCCCTTAGTGTCTGGTCATCTTTTTCAACAATTGAGTCTCTAGGCTTAAAACTAGATCTCTCACAAAAGCTAAACATACTCTTACCGTACAATCCAGAAATCGTGCTTCTGGGTATTTACCTAAAGGAGCTGAAGACTTACATCCATGCAAACACTTGCATGTGGATGTTTATAGGAGCTTTATTCATAATTGTTCAAACTTGGAAGCAGCCCAGATGTCCTTTAATAGATGAATGGATAAATAAACTGTGGTACATCCAGAGAAAATAATTTAGAAGAAGGAAAGAAAGTAAAAGGAAGGAAGGAAGGAGAAAGGGCGTGCCTGGGTGCATTAGTCAGTTGAGTGTCTGGCTTTGGCTAAGGTCATGATCCCAGGGTCCTGGCATCAAGTCCTGCATCAGAATCCCTGCTTGTCTCTCTCCCTCTGCCCTGCTTATGCTGTCTCTGCCCCTCTGTCAAATAAATAAAATCTTTAAAAAGAACGAAAGAGAGAGAGGAAGAGAGAGAAAAAGAGAGAAAGAAAGAAAGAAAGAAAGGAAGGAAGAAAGGAAGGGAGAGAATGAGCCATTTAAGCCATAAGACATGGAGGAACTTCAATGCGTATCATCAAGTAAAAGAAGTCATTTCTGGGAAGGCTCATACTGCCTGGTTCCAATGATCTGACATTCTAGAAAAGGTAAAACTATGGAGAAATGAAAAGATCAGAGGTTGCTGGGGTGTGGTGAAGTTGGAGAGACATGAACAGGTAGAGCACAGGGTGTGTTTAGGGCAGTGAGACTACCCTGTGCGACACTACAATGATGGATACATGTCATCAAACATTTGTTCAAGACCATAGGAAGTACAACATCAAGAGTGGAGCCTTAGGTAAATTATGGACTCGGCATGATGATGGCATGTCAGTGCAGGTTTCTACTTGGTAAAAAAATGTGTCATTTGGGTGAGGGATGCTGATAGTGGGAGAGGCTGTGTGTGTGGAAGGGTAGGGGTTATATGGAAAATTTCTAAGCCTTTCTCTTAATGTTGGTTTAAACATTAAACTGATCTATAAACAAAAATAAAGACGTACCTGGGTGGCTCAGGTTAAGTGTCCAACTCTTGGTTTTGGCTCAGGTCATGATCTCAGGGTTGGAAAATCGAGCCTCGTGTTGGGCTCTCTGCTTAGCATGGAGTTTGCTTCAGATTCTCTCTCCCTCTGCTCCTCCTGCTCATGTTCTCTCTAAAACAAATACATAAATCTTAAAAAAATAAAAACAACGATAAAGTCTTTATAGATGTAACCGTCCTGTTTATTACATGGAATGGTTTGAATAAATTAATAAATACTTATGGCCCATGAATTTTGCAGCCATTTGAAAACAACACATGAATTGAAACCTAAAATAATACACTTAATTCTTAAATAACTGCGAGTACCTACTCATGGGTCATGTGTGTCTGTTGGGCACTGCTGCTGCTTGCTTTCTCAAATGTTGGAATCAGATTGGACACCATCTTCATTTCCTACCATTATCCCATATGAATGGCTTTTTATATGGTGCTGGTTTTCTATCAGAACAACGATCAAAAACCCACTTTGGCAAAGATATCATGTCACCAGATATTATATACTTTTAGCTTTTGCTCCACTCTTTGTTTTAATACAGGGGTCAGTGAATTACAGCCTGTGGACCACATGCAACTCACCACTGTTTTTCTATAACCTAGGAGCTAAGAATGTTTTTTATACTATTAAATGGTTGGAAAAAATCTGAAAGAAGGATAATGTTTTGTGACACGTGAAAAGTATATGAACTTCAAATTAAGTCTTCTTACAGCATAACCACATTCACTCATTTATGTCCTGTCTGTGGTTGCTTTGGGGCAACAAGGGCAGAGTTTAAACATGGGGGGATTCTCTTTAGTTGGTGCTGTCCCTGAGCACCCTGCAAATCATGGTGAGCTCAGTTGTAACTGCGTATGTTTCGTCCATACTATGACATGTTATTGAACTTTTTATTATGTGGTGCAGATCCTTCATGTCAGAAAAAGAAAAGGAAAGAAAAATATTACACTTTGAATATCACTCTTTTAAGGCACAGCACCATGCCAATTACTTTGTGAATGACTTAAATGGAGAATAATTATATTTATCATCAGACTTACAGCAAGAATCTGTGCATGAAGAGCTGACGAATTGTGGAACAACATCAGTAATCAAAAAAACAAAGCCGTGATTTCCAATAGTTTTCCTTGGTTCTTGATGATTTGACAGATATGAGCAATAGGACTCAGTTGTTTGAGGAGTCAACAATGAGTTTAAAATGGTGAAAAATGAACCTCCACAAAGAGTCTGTATGTGCTGATGGCTGTTGAGGAAACATTAAATGAAACTGAGAAAACAGGAAGCTCAGCCTGAAGTGGAATTCCATAAGACGTTTTGCAACTGATGCTTAGTAAAATGTGTGTGGGGCGCAAGGCATCTTAGCTGGACAAATTTACAAAGCTTGAGAAAATGCAGAGTGTTGAAAGCTTATGGTCATTCATTTTATTATTCTTTGACAGAATTTTTCTCGACAGAAAATGTTGGTCTATATCCTATGTCATTGAATGAGTAGAATCAGTGGTCATTTCATTTGCTTACCTAAACTTAACCATTGTCAGTTCTGTAGAATGTTACTGGAAATAAAAATTGAATATCCTGCCTTGTCTTCCACACAACAGCAGGAGTAAAGTTTTATTGTGATTTTTATGGCTGAGGGTCAAAATTGAAATTTTGGGGGAATGAGAAGTATTCTTAACCACTACTATGGAACACTGCATGGCTTTGGGAATGAGTTTTTGCTGCACGCTTGATGGCATTTTCTAAAAGAACTCAATTTAAAATCACACAGGAAAACAGGGATTACATGCAAAACTTACATTGCTACAACATCATTTTGATGACCAGTGTTTGACTCTCAAATACATCAAGATACTGTGTACACTTGCAGGGTGGTCCAAACTTAAAGCAAGAGGCAAGCTCTCTAGTCCTACACAGTTTGCAGCAGGTGTAATTTTTAAGATCAAACCGTTGTTCCAGCAGCATTTTTTGGACCCTATGCATGAGCAAAAGAAATCTCCATATTTCAAAATCCATTTAACTGTGCAGCTGATGAGTTGACTGACCTCCAACTAGAAGTGATTTGTCTGCACTGTAGTAAAAGGCGACATCTATCAGGAGAAAAATCGAACAGAATTCTAAAAAATGGTTTCCATGTGATGAGTATCCTCTATTAATCTCATACGTTCATGGGTTAGTATCAGTATTTGCAGTTTCCATCTGTGCAAAACAGCATTTTCTATTTTTCGTAGTTCTTTAACATTTTTTAATTTCATTTTTTAATTGAGATATAATTGACATACATTATACCAGTTTCAGGTGTACAATATAGTGATTCAATATATGGATATATTGCAAAATGATCAGCACAACAAGTCTATTTAACATCCATCACCACACATAGTTACAATTTTTTCCCCTCCTGATGAAAACTTTTAAGATCCACTTTCTTAACAACTTGCAAATATACAACGCAGTGCTATTACTGTTACTATTTATAATACAGCATTATTAACTATGGGCACCGTGCTATACATTACACCCCCAGGACTTGTTTATTTTATAACTAGAAATTTGTAAACACTCTCATCCATTTTGCCCTGCATCCCCCACAGCCCGCCTCTGGCAATAGCCAGTCTGCACTCAGTGTCTATGAGTTCTGGACGTTTTTGTTTTAGTTTTTGCTTTTTTTTCCTTCCACATGTGAAATTGTATGATTTTATTTTATTTTATTTTATTTATTTATTTGAGAGAATGAGAAGCGAGAAGGTCAGAGGGAGACGCAGACTCCGCTCGGAGCGGGGATCCCGATGTGGGACTCGATCCCAGGACTCCAGGATCATGGCCTGAGCTGAAGATAGTTGCTTAACCAACTGAGCCACCCAAGTGCTCAAAATCATATGATTTTTGTCTTTCTTTGTCTGATTGATTTCACTTAGCCCAATGCTCTCAGGATCCATCCGCGTTGTTGTAAATGGCAGGATTTCGGGTTTTTTTAAGATCTTATTTATTTGACAGAGAGAGATCACAAGTAGGCAGAGAGGCAGGCAGAGAGAGGGGGGAGAAGCAGGCTCCCTGCTGAGCAGAGAGCCCGATGCTGGACTCGATCCCAGGACCTGAGATCATGACCTGAGCTGAAGGCAGACACTTAACTGACTGAGCCACTCAGGGGTCCTGGATTTCCTACTTTTTTATGGCCTAATAATATATTTATATATACCACATTTTCTTTACCTGTTCATCCTGTTGATGGATACTTAAGTTATTTATATGTCTTGGTTACTGGCATGAACATAGGATGTAGCTATCTTTTTGAGTTGGTGTTTTTATTTCCCTATGCAGGAATGGAATTGCTGGATCATATGGTAGTCATTTTGTAAATTTTTTTTTAAGGATTTTATTTATTTATTTGAAAGAGATCACAAGTAGGCAGAGAGGCAGGTAGAAAGTGAGAGGGAAGCAGGCTCCCAGCTGAGCAGAGAGCCCAATGTGGGGCTCGAACCCAGGACCCCAGGATCACGACCCGAACCCAAGGCAGAGGCTTTAACCCACTGAGCCACCCAGGCGCCCCCATTTTGTAAATTTTTTGAAAAACCTATATACTATCTGTCGCAGTGACAACAACAATTTAAGAGCCCACATACTGTGTGCAAGGGCTCCCTCTTCTCCACATTCTCACCAGTATTTGTTACTTCTTTGAAAAGAACATTTTCAAACATGAAGTACACAAAATTTCATTAAAGATCAACACCAAGAGATGAACTTTTGTAACTGATTTTGACGATAGGAAACATAATTTTGAGGCCTAATTAACTGAAATATGCATTTCCAAAATACATTCCATTATGCTCAGTAGTAAATCTGTATTAGAAAAAAAAAGGTATTCAGTGATTATATTTTGAATATCATCTGTAAAAAAAATTGGTAGAAATGTATTTTATTTCTTATTATGTAATACCCACAAAATATCTTTGGTTTTGCCCTTTGGCAAAAATCTACTGCTTACTATCTGGTCCTTTATAGAAATTTACCAACTCTGGTTCCAATGCATGTGGAGTATGAGAGAATGGGCCAGATATGTTCAGCATTTCATTCTCACAGTGAAAAGCGGCGTATAAGGAGATTACTCACTTGACCATGACTTAGTCACACCATGCTGGAACACTTACAGACGTTCTTACCGGAGCAGGACAACCAGGTTAGGGAAAAGCACGTGCTCTGCATCCCAAGTTGGGCAGAGGGTCAGTAGGAAGGCCAGGACCATGACCGGACAACAGAGATCAGAGACCGAAGGAGCAGAGCATGGCTACACGGAATGTGAGAACCCAGCATGGGACACATTGCTTCATGACAGGAGCTGAGCAGGACAGGATAAATCTACGGTTCATAGGGGCGGATAGCTAGGATCACAAGCTTGAGTGGGGGGCAATCGGTGGAGATTAAGGGATGGTAGAAGGGAGAAGTGGCTGGGGGAAAATGACCAGACACTTGTGTAAAGGGGGTGGGAACAACGTACGCGTCCAGCGCTGCCAAGTCAGACTCTAGTGCTGGCCTGTAGGGCCATGGCCCAGCTGGAGTTCTGAGTCTAATCACACATGCCATTTAGTTCAATAATAAGAAAGTCTCTCTCTTTCTCTCTATCCCTGGTCCTATTTTCTGTTGGATAAGGGGAAAATTAGGGCCACATTCTAGAAAACCAATGTGTTTCTGCCATATCTCATTCTGCGAGTCCCTTCAGAATCTAGCAAGTCTATTTTCACCATATTTGTTGAGCTTGGCCCAGGCTTGGTGTCCTGAGTCACTCTCTCTCTTTTTCAAGATTTTACTTATTTATTTGAGAGAGAGAGAGAGCACCAGGGGAGGAGGGCTGAGAGAGAATCTGAAGCAGACTCTGAGCTCAGCTTAGAGCCTGACATGGGGCTCAATCCTATGACCACAAGATCACAACTTGGGCTGAAACCAAGAGTCAGATGCTCAACTGACCTTTATTTGAGACACTATAAACCCAAGGGAGAGCTTTAGTGTCTTTCCCTGTCTTGCATGTATTTCTATCAAGGACAAAGTGTGGCATTAAGATCGGAATATTTAAGACTGTTGGTAAGTTGTGAAGTCCGAGACATCAAGAGGGAGAGAGAACATGTCTGTTTGGTGACCTCATTATCCATCCTAACCGCTGGCAGAGAACGCCTTCCACCGGCAGAAGAGTTTCCTGACTACGAAGACAACATCCATAAGGTAAGAACTATTAAAGGCAGTGATGACTTATTCGATCCAACTGCCAAACTCAAGGCAAGAATCTGTGCTCTATCTGTCTCTCTGCTCTCGCCTTAGAGAAGGAATTCAGAGCTGTGATGACTGTGACAAAATGTATTATTACTTTATCTGAACTGAAGAAATCTTTTTCTGACAGAAAGTTTCATTTTAATGAGTCAACTGACCAAACTACCCAGGCGCGCCCTGAGGTACTCTTTTCAGGCTATGGTCTGCCGTGGAGATCAGATCCTGGGACAAGAGAAAGGGTTTTGCCACAGTCTATTGACGCCTTGGGAAGGTGGTCAAGTCATGAGAGTACATTAAAGGGATTAGTGCCCTTACAAAAGGGACCTGAGAAAGCTCCCTCATGCCTTCCACCTTGCAAGGACACAGAGGAAAGCCACTCTCTACTAACCAGGAGGCTCATCAGGCACAGACTCGGCCAGTGCCATGACCTTGGACTTCCAGGCTTCAGAACCGTGAGACACAAATGCCTGCTGATTCTAAAACACCCAGTCATGGTATTTTGCTACAGCATCTCAAGCAGACTAAGACATCTACTTGCCGGATTAAAGGATAGGACATGATTCCAAGATCTGGGAGTGCAGTGGGACATGGAAACTCTGAGAAGGAGACAAGCCACAGGCCAGCAAGAAGGTGCCCATCCAGAAGTCAGGATGGGCAGGGACCAGGGAGACCAAGTGAAGGATAGCTGAGAAGTAATGTTTCAAAGTGATGATGTTGGGGTAGGAAGTGCAGGGAAAACACAGAGATGGACGCTTGGAGATGTGGCTGTTGGAGGGTGTGTCAGGCACACGCTGAATTAGTCTCAGACTCCAACCCCAGCCGCCCAGAATTCTTGTACTTATCAAGTTCTTGCATCAGAAGAAGAACAGGCCATAATGGCTCCAAGCATTCATCTCTCACACCCAGAGAGATGAAGGACAGGTCAGGTGCAGCTCCTGGTCTTCTTATTGAGAAAATGGAAATGCACGGAGTTCTGCAAACAAATTCAATGAGTTCACCTTTTTTGAAACAGCCAGGAACCACTTGTCCCTACTCTTCTCCAATGGATAACTTTTCCAACTCCTACTTATTGTTTAGAAGTGGGCCACCCTTTCAGGGTGGGGTGACGGAGAAGCAGGCTTCCTGATGAGCAGGGAGCCCGATGCAGGTCTCGATCCCAGAGCCTGGGATCATGACCTGAGCTGAAGGCAGACGCTTAATGGCTGAGCCACCCAGGTGCCCAGTTTTCAGGTTTTTTTTTTTTTTTTTTTTTAAATTTTATTTATTTATTTGACAGACGGAGATCACAAGTAGGCAGAGAGGCAGGCAGAGAGAGAGGAAGAGAAGCAGGCTCCCCCTGAGCAGAGAGCCCGATGGATAGGAGGCTCAGTCCCAGGACCCTGGGATCATCACCCAAGGCGAAGGCAGTGGCTTAACCCACCGAGCCACCCAGGCGCCTGATTTTTCAGTTTCAAAGGGAAAAACAAACCTTTATAATTGGAGAAAACCTGGCAGACAACCTTACCCAAAAGATCACATTTAACATCAACCATAATGGAACACAGTGACACCACGATTCCTGATATGTTAACTTGAGAACACAGCATCACTTACTAAATATCGGTGCCGGAAAAGGTTTAACAGGAATGGAATCATGAGCACACAATTAAGCAGATCTAAATGGAGGGCACTTCTGAAAAACATCTGGCCTGAAAAAGAGCAATCACAGGAAAACAGTATCTGGGGGTAAGTGATCTAGGTTCAAGGAGATGCAGATACAATGCACGACCTTTGACGGGCCCACAGATAGAAAAAACATGAGAGAGAGTTCTGGAACAATTGACAAAATTTGAACATGGTTGGCAAGTTACGTAATGTGTGGTATCAATATGAATTTTCTGGACTTTAACCGTTTACTGTGGTTATGGAGGATATCCTTGTTCCTAAGGGGGAAAACATGGTAAAGTATAAAGGTGTGAAATGTCCAGAGAGAGAGAGAGAGAGAGAGAGGGGGGGGGGGGGGGGGGGGGGGGGTCAGGAGGGAGGGAACAAATGAGGGAGAAATACAATAAATGTGGAGAAAAGTTAACGACGAATGATTCTACACAAAGGGTATAAAAATATTTGTTCTGGGGCGCCTGGGTGGCTCAGTGGGTTAACCCTTGCTTATAAAAACAAAACACTTTTAAATGCTCTAATTTCTAGCAATAGGGGATTGGGTAAGCAAAGTATGGTCTTCTTTTTCAAAATATATGGAAGAGATATTAGGCATTCATTAAAATTATTTTAAAGGATACTGTTTTCTTGACGTGGAAAATAACAAAATGTATTGCTAAGTAAAAAAAGCGATTGGCAGAAATGTGGCTATGTATCTCTAAGAATACATATGTATATTATCACATTCATTCTTTTTAATTTTTAATTTTAATTTTTTTTAAAGATTTTTATTTATTTATTTGAGAGAGAGACAGTGAGAGAGAGCATGAGCGAGGAGAAGGTCCGAGGGAGACGCAGACTCCCTGTGGAGCTGGGGGCCTGATGTGGGACTCGATCCCGGGACTCCGGGATCATGACCTGAGCCGAAGGAAGTTATCCAACCAACTGAGCCACCCAGGCGTCCCTAATTTTTATTTTTTTATTAACATGCAATGCAGTATTTGTTTCAGGGGTACAGGTCTATGATTTCATCAGTCTCACAGAGCTCACCATAACACATACCCTCCCCAATATCCCTAATGCCACCACCCCGCCCTCCCACTCCTTCCTTCATTCTTAAAGATATTTAAAATATTAAAAGGACATGCACAGAGATATTAGTGGCATTCTCTTTCTGGCTGAGGTTATAAGTGATTTTAAGAGGAAGTGTTTTTCTGGTTTGTTATTATTTTTAAAAAATTGAATGCATATGGATACTCAGTTTAGGAAAACATTTCTCTAAATATGGTTAAAATCTTTTTTTCAGGTTATTTATAATATCTCTCAATTGTAAAAAGTTGCATTTTCTTTGCTATTTGGATATATTATTGTTTGGTGTCAAGTCTCCTAAGATTTTCATGAAACACTGTGCACTTTACTTATTTCCTCCCCTGGCTTGGTACCTCCTCCTGGAGACTACAGAAAGCACACAGCGATGCCGTGGTTTATTGGCGCCGACACGCAGGGAGATAGATACATAAAGACGTGCTCAGCGCTCGACCAGCTAACACTTCTCTCCACGGGGCAGTTAGCCCTTCCCCGAGAAGGGAAGACGTGACACACCCAAGTGAAATGGTTTAAATACCAGGACAGGCCCTACTTGCTAAGAAGAACGTCCAGAATGTGGCAGATTCCTGGTGGTTGAGAAGGAATCAGAGACGGGTCGGGATCACCACCTTCATGAATACCGTCACAGCAGTGGTTCTCTCCACAGCGTGCATGCCGTGCTGAGCAGATCACAAAGCCTTCCAGTAGGGGCTCCTGGGTGGCTCAGTGGGTTAAGCCTCTGCCTTCGGCTCAGGTCATGATCCCAGCATCCTGGGATCGAGCCCCACATCGGGCTCTCTGCTCAGCGGGAGCCTGCTTCTTTCTCTCGCTCTCCCTGTCATTTCCTCTGTGCTCTCTCTCTCTCTCTATGGCAAATAAATAAATAAAATCTTAAAAAAAACAAAGTTAAAAAAATTCCTCTTCCTGGATCACATACGATGTTAGGGTTGTTCATATTAAATAATTCAAAAAAGGGAGTAAGAACTCAGTACTCATTTAGCCTCATTTTGTCCTCCATGAAAACAAAGGACGGGGCACCTGGGTGGCTCAGTCCACTGAGTGTGTGACTCTCGATTTTGGTTCGGGTCATGATCTCAGGGTCCTGGGATCGAGCCCCCTGTCTGGCCCTGTGCTCCGCGGGGCGTCTGTTGGAGATCCTCTGTCCCTCTGCCCCTCCTCAACTCCCCTGCACTCGTGCTCTCTCTCTCTCAGATACATAAATATATTTTTTTAAAGGAAAACAGAGAGTAATATCAAGGAAAAGGGACTCCACACCCTACTCACCGTCCCCCCAACCTGCGTAGGGACGCCAACAGCGGAAGGGCCTTGTCGCATTTAAAAGGAGAAGATGCTGCCCCTTTCCAGGTCACTAATACCCATTTTGCAATAGGCCAACTAACATTATTAATGAGATTCCTTTCTTGTGGCTTAAGGGAAAAAAGATTCTGCATATTTCTTTTGGTGGAAACACCAAGCTCATATACCAAAGACCCAAATTTTAAGTAAGTTTCCCATCTACACATGGAAGTTTGAAAATGTCACTGGGGCGCCCCCCCCCCCCCCCATTATATCCCCTCTTTGGAAGGTCCTGGCAGCGGGACAGGTTCACCGTGCTCCGGGCAAACTGGGAACACAGTTGCCCATGGGTGATGGTAAGAGGCTCTTCACCATCTTCAATGTGCTGTTATGACTCACTCCCCCCATAGCACATATCATTCTTAATCCTCATTGCTTTTTTCCCTGGCTTGTCCTCCAGATGGACTGTCAAGCACCTCACATCTCAGTGTGAGGTACACAGCAGGCATTTAAACAAGAGCTGCTGAAGGAACGAGCCCGCCCCGCCCCAACGGTGCTCAAAAGTGGCCTTGCGCTCTGTGTGTCCTGAGCCACAAACACAGTGTTCAGAATTGAAGTACATAAGTTCTTATTTTTCTTTTTAGTTGTGGTAAAATAAACAAAACATGAAATTTACCTTTTTGGCCATTTTTAGGTGTACGGGGCAGTGGCTTTAAGCACATGTATATGGTTTGCCACCATCTTCACCATTCATCCGGTCTTGTTAAATTCCTCAGCTGGAATTCTATATCATTAAACACCAAGGCCTCATTCTCGGAGCTCCTGGAGACTCAGATGCCATGCTGGTGTCTGTCTCAATGAACTTGACGATGCTAGGAATGAGCCTGTAGCTGTTGGTGTAGTGACTGAATGCGATGCCCTCCCCCGTGGAGGGTCTTCTGTTCGGGCACCATTTGTAGAATGACCCATCCTTAGTGCACCGATTATCAAAACATAGAGCAAGGCCTAACTGATGGTCTTTTCTTGAATTACTCTTCCTGGCACTTAAAAGAGAACTTATTTTCTATTATTAGGGTATAGAATTTAAGATACATCAAGGTGGTATACCTTACTGATTATGTTAAGAGATATTCTATATACATTATAATTATTGCTTGGTTTATTTGATTTGTTACTGACCTAGAAGGATAAACGTAACGCAGTCCACACCAAGGGAAGGACTTCTGGTTCCCAGTCTATCGGTAAGAAGCTTAGAAGGTCTTCCTTTAACTCTCACAATAACTAAAAGGCTAAACAAAGTGAAAATCAAAAATTCTTCTTGGATCTGTAAGAGAAGTGAGGTCACACAGCAAACCACTGCCCCCAAATTTGGAGAGACCCACAGGCAGCTCCAGATAATCAGAACTCACCAGAGCAGAAACCCATGAACTGGAACCTCTTTGGGGGCAAGTGCTGGGGTTGGAAAGCCTGATCTGTACTTGATGAACTGTGGAAAGCTCAGAGCAGGTAAGACCCAGTCACTGGGGAGATGCTTTTGTCAGTCTTATTTTGTGGAAGTCTACCAGGTTCTCACAGGCAACACAGAGAATAATCCCTTTGTGCCCTATTATGGCAGGAGGAGGAGGAAAGGAACCACTCTGGAACATGCCAGAACTTGTTCTTTTTAGCAAAGTCTGCTCTCAGGGGAATCTATTTAACCAGAACCTACATAATCAGGAGGAAGGGAAATACTCAACTCTAGTCCCTTCTAGCAACCTGTTCTACCTAAGGGGGATGTGCCCTGTCCCCCAAGTGGAGAAGTCTGTGTGGATTTCACAGTCCAGAAATTTCACAGAGCAGGCTCAGGAACAGACTGAGACCCAATCACAGAATGCTTCCCCTCCCCCACACCTCACCACCATCTTCCTAGAGGACTACGCCTAGCGGTCCCACTTACCCAGTACATCTTGTCCAGCTATGAAGAAAAAATCATAAGTCATACTAAAAGGCAAAACACACAGTTTGAAGACTCAGACTCGGCTTTGGCAGGGATGTGATGTCGGAATCATCAGACTGGGGGATTTACGGCAGCTGTGATTCCTGTGCTAAGAGCTCTAATGGATAAAGTAAAAGCATGGTAGAACAGATGGGCAGTGTAAGTCAAGGAATGGAAATCTCAAAAAGGAACCGAAGAGGAAAGCTGGAGATCAAAAACCTGTAATAGCAATGAAGAATGCCTTTGATGGGCTTATTAGTAGACAGGACACGGCTGAGGAAAGACTCTGAGCTTGAGGATATGTCAATAAGAGATGTCAACCTCCAAAACTAAAAAGAGGAAAACGACTGAAAAAAACTGGAACAGAATATCCATCTGTGGGACAACCACAAATGGCGTAACAGACGCATAATGGGATTAGGAAGAAGGAGGGAGAAGACGGAAAGAAACAGAAGAAATATTTGAAAAAACAGTGATTGAGAATTTCCCCTAAACCATAGATCCAGGAAGTTCAGAGGACAATGAGTAGGAAAATACTAGAAAAACCACGACTAGGCATATACTTTTCAAATTATGGAAAATCAAATATATAGTACCCCTGATCTACTACTTTTTATGCCCTTTCTTTAGTTTCCCTATAGAACTTCTCCCGCTAACTAGTTGTATGTTGATGGTCACAACTGGCATATCTTTACCAGACATTCTACCTTGTACTGTTGTGAGTGCCTCCTTTGAACAATCATTTCATAGTTTCCCACTATCTGAATGTCCTTTGAATGTTAGGATTGAGATCTCTGCACTGCATTTGCTTGATAGAACTTTACCTGCATTTTTGTATTATAATCCTCCTTGGTTTTGCTTTGTGATCCAATCTGAAACTGTTTCTTATAACAGATGAGTTAAGCCCTTTTAAATGTACTAATATGAAAGTGAAGTTTATTTTTGGTTGTATCCTATTGCTGAATGTTAGCTGTTTTATGCTTTAAAATATTAGTAAGGTGGTTTTGCAGTACCTTATGAAATTGAATTCACTCTGTGATCTAGAGATAGTGCTCCTTTGTGTCTCCACAATGAGTTGACACCGAGGTACACCCCAAAACCGGCCCATGAATGCTTATCGTTATGATGCTTTCTTCGTAACTGCCAAAACTTGGAAGCAATCAAGATGTCCTAGGGTCGATAAATAAACTGTGGCCCACCCAGGCAACGGAATAATATTCAATTCTAAAAAGAAAGGAGCCATCAAGCCATGAGAAGACAAGGTGGAGACTTAAAGCCATATCACTAAGTGAAAGAAGCCAATCTGAAAGACTCCATTCCGTGTGATTGGAACTATAGAACATTCTAGAAAAGGCAAAGCTGTGGTGACAGTAAAAAGATCAGAGTTTGCCAGGGGCTAGAAGGGAGAGAGGCTGAGCAGAGAGGGTTTTTAGGGCAGTGGAAATACTCTGTCTGGCGCTATAATGATGGGTACAGGTCGCTATACATTTGTCCAAATGCCAAGCGCGAACCCTGAGGTAAACTATGGGCTTTGAGAGATGATGTTATGTGGGTTCACCAATAGTAAGAAAGACCCAGTCTGCTCTTGCTAGACCGTGTGGGGACAGGGGTATCTGGGAACTCACCCAAGTTTCCCTTCCATTTTGCTGTGAACCCAAAACTGCTCTAAAAATAAAGGCGATTAAAAATACATTATTAAGGATGTGACCTGTTAGCTTTGTTTCTCTGCTTATTTTGATAATTAGGAAAGTTGGTATTTTTATTCAGAGATTCATTCCTTTTCCACCATGATATAAGTGCCTCAGAACTCTCCTTAAATCACACGTTGGCTCCCTTCTAAGAACAGCGCTCCCGTTGGCTAGTTTCCCTTTTCATTCCCATTCCTCAGCCATCGATTCTATATTTATTAATACTGTTATTCATGGTTTCGTCTTAGTACTAACGCGTGTTTATGCTTTAATTACGGTATTCGCTGCAAGCAGTATTTTAAAACTCCCAGCGATTGAGGATGAAGCCATGCAATGGGTTTCCTTTAATTTCCAGGCTTCCGCCTCACTGTGACATTTCTACCAGCTGAATCTTTGTTCTGTTTTCGCGGCAGGTGACCAAAGTACCCCAGTCCGCCGTCCTAGTCCCTCTATTTATGTCTCTATCCTTGATTCAAATACAGCGGACTTTCCCCCTGTTATCTCCCTAACTTGTCCGGCTCTGAGATGCACCTTTATTAATTTCCTCAGCAGGGTCCCAGGAGCACTGATTGCCTCAGGAGTTGTGATATGTTTATAGGGTTGTGGCTTCTGGCTGTCACCCAGGCAGACGGCCGATACGGCGCCCCTGGGTGCTCCTTGCTTCTCGGGTTTACCTGTCAACCGGAACCACCTGAAGGGCGGGCGTGGGTCCACGAAGGCCCACACTCCTGTTGCCTCCAGTGTTCCCTCTCCCCCGTCAGGTGTAGGGGAGCTGATGGATTCCCTCCTCTCCGCAGTCCCTCTTGAGCGGCGTGTGCCCCAAATCCGTGGGCTTTGCAGCCTTATTAGATGTAATTTGTGGTCTGTGGGTTATATCTGCCTCCTACTTTCACTGGGGGAAAAAATGAAGCCTGCACAAATGGCTTTGTTCCCCTTATAGCTTTTTTATGGTTTCTAGAAGTGGAGGAAAATGCTGACTCACAATGCTTTGTTTACACTGATGCACAGAAGCTCTTAAGTTCTAAAGATACGGCTTTCTTTTTGTTGAACTTTTATATATTTACTTCTAATTTTATTGCTTTATGGTCAAAGAACACAGGCAGGATGATATCGATTCAATTCTATTGATTGGGAATTTCTGGGCAATTTAGTGCATGGTCACTTTTTTTGGTAAACGTTCTCCTTGTACTTGGAAAAAATGTATTTTCTAATTGCTGGGGTGCAGTTCAGGAGATGCTCATGAGGTTAAGCTTGTTTACAGTTTTGCTTGTATTTTTCTCTGTCCTTTGTTATTTTTCTTCTGCTTCTGGCATTTGCCGAGAGCGCTGTGTTAAACTCTTCACCATGACTGTAGATGAGACCATTTCCTCTCTTCCTTTCTCAATACATGTTTTCTTGGTATAGGGTTTTGTTTTTGGCTTTTAAGATTTTATTTATTTATCTGAGAGAGCGAAAACATGACTGGGGCGTGGTGGAGGGGAGGCAGAGAGGGAGAAGCAGACTCGCCACCGAGCAGGAAGTCCAACACAGGTTCCATCCCAGGACCCCGATCACGATGTGAGCCAAAGACAGCGGCTTCACTGACTGAGCCACCCGGGCACCCCTCGGTTATAGGTTTTGTATAGGGTTTCCTATATACACACATTGTGAAGCTGTGTTGTTTAAGGCCCGCAAGCACACAGTGGTGCTAATTCTCCCGTTGAGCTGCTCCTTTCTTCCTGATGGGATTCTCTTGAGCTTTCCCATTCTTTTTTCATTAAAGCTGTTTCCTCTGTTCAGCATTATATATGACTTTACCTCAACCTGTCCCTTCACTTCAAACTTTCTCTGTCGTGTTTTATTTTGGGTGAATCTCTTCTAAACGACATAGAGCAGGTTTTTTGTTTTGTTTTTATTTTAAATTTCAATTCCAGTTGTGTCTGTCACTGAACTTGTAAGCATACTCCTATTACTGTGATAAATGTTTGGATTTATTTATACTTCCTATTTATCATTCTTTTACTTTACTTCTTAGGTGTATTTTTCTTTTCTACTGGATTGTACTGATTTATAGTGTACTTACTCTGTTTCTATTCTTTATTTTAAAATATGCACGCTGTATTTAACTGAGCTGTAATGGTCGTCTGTGTTCCTATCCTACTGAACCATATCAAAACTTGAGAATATTTAACCCTGATTTTTAACTTCCTCTCTTACATGTCTTTCCTTCAATTTTTTTTAAAATATTTTATTTATTTATTTATTTATTTGACAGATAGAGATCACAAGTAGGCTGAGAGGCAGGCAGAGAGAGAGAGGAGGAAGCAGGTTCCCTGCTGAGCAGAGAGCCCGACGTGGGGCTCGATCCCAGGACCTTGGGATCATGACTGGAGCCGAAGGCAGAGGCTTTAACCCACTGAGCCACCCCGGTGCCCCTGCCTTCAATATTTTGGTTTCAACATGTTTTTAATTTCCCCAAATGTTTTAATTACTCTTGCTGTTTTAAATAGTCAGTATTTGTTTACATGGAGCCACATGCTTACCGATCATTTATTTATTTTCCCTAAAGCGCAGTGAGGGGCTTGATCTCACAACCCTGAGATTATGAATTGAGCCAAAAAGCAAGATTCAGACTTAACTGACTGACCCAACCGGGTACCTCCTGCTTACTGATTCTTAACTCATCCAGACTTGTTTTCCTCCTTCCTTTAGGTTCAGTACCTTCTTACAGATGTGCATGCTTTAGGAGTTCACCGATGAAGGATGTCTGATCTGTATATTGCTTTAGTCTTCCTCGGAAATATCTTTATTTCCCTTCACTCTGTGCTGATAGGAGGTGCTGTGGACTTCTAGGTGGACAGTATTCTGTCTCAGCATTTATTGGTCTGTCCTACCTGCGTGTGAATGTTAGCTTTTATTCTTCATAGATGAATATGAATATCTTTCTCTTTTCAGTTTTTTTTTTTTTTTTTTAAAACATTCTCTCTGTGTTTGCTGTACCAGACTTTCACAGGGAAGTGGTCCGGTGAAGATTTATTTTTTATTTATTTATTTTTAAAAAGATTTAATTTATTTATTTGAGAGAGAGAGACAGAGTGAGAGAGCATGAGAGGGGAGGTCAGAGGGAGAAGCAGACTCCCCATGGAGCTGGGAGCCTGACGTGGGACTTGATCCCAGGACTCCGGGATCATGACCTGATCCGAGGGCAGTCACTTAACCAACTGAGCCACCCAAGCACCCCAAGATTTATTTTCATTTATTGGGATGCATATTTGTTATCTATTGTTGCAGAACAAACTACCCTAAAATGTAGTGGCTTGCCACCGTGCATGTGCGTTCCTTGTTGTTTCCATGGGTCGGGGATCCAGGCGTTCCTTATCTGGCTGCTCTCCTTCAGAGTCCCTCCCAACGCTGCAGTCAAGGTCAAGTCAATGTTGGTTGGGACCACAGTCATCTCTCAGCTGGGGAATAACCTGCTTCCAGAGTCTGATGGGAGGCTGGACTGAGGGCCTCTCTTCCCTGATGGCTGGCGCCCAAGGCCACCCACAATTCCTTTTGGGTGCTCTTTCCCACCTGAGCAGGTCACGGAGAAGAGCCAGAGAGACAATGTGACAACACAGAAGTCATGGTTTTTTATAAGCTAATCTTGGAAGAGGCACCCCGTCACCTTTGCCATATTCTCTGTGTTAGAAAGAAGTCATTAGATCCAAATTGCACTCAAGGGTGAACTATGACACAGCATGTCTACACCAGGAGGCGGGTGTCCTTGGGAGTCAATGTAGAAGATAGAACGCAGGACATGGGATTTCTAAATCTGAATATTTATGTTTTTTCATCAATTTTAGAAAATATTCATCACCAATACTTCTAAAAATAATTTGATTCTTCTTTTTCTTTATTCTCTCTTTTAGGACATCCTATAGAACAAAAGTTGGAGCTTCTTCTTCTATAATCCCTTTAGCTTTCTCTACCCCTCCCCCCATTTCTAGGCTGTTTTCTGTCTGGGCTGCATTCTGGGCCATTTCTTCAATCCTATGTTCCATTTCACCTCTTCTCTTCAGCCATCTGCTACTTAACCCTTTCAGTAAATTTTCACTCATTTACCATATATTTTAACAAATTTTATTGGCTCTTTTAGTAACATTTTTATTTGTCAAGTCTTTTAAGGAGTTTTCAACTATTTTAATTCTATGGTATTTTTAAGATTATTGTTGTGTCCTCCGATGTCCCTGGGGGTGTTCTTGCTCTTGGGAATTGTTTCCTTGTGTGTTTCGTGAGCTTTGGTTGTACGTTCGTCTTTCCAGCTTGAACCGAGGGACTCCTATGGGGACCGGGCTGGGGATTTCCCTTGAGAATGATTTTGTACTTCTATCTGCTTGGTACCCCAGTAATACCAAAGTCCCGAGGCTAATTTTGGTGTATTAATTTCTCTGGAGGGGTATTCTTGGAACCTTGTGTTTTAGTTCAGAGGTTGCCAAATTTTATACATAGAGGGTCAGATAGTCAACATTTTGGGCTTTATGGGCCATTTGGTCTCTTGCATTATTAGCTTTGCCCTTGCAATGGGAAAGCAGTCATAGATAGTAGTAAACAGCTAAGCGCAGCAGTTTTTCAATAAAATTTTATCCAATAAAACCAGTGGCCAGATGGATTTCATATGAGTGCCATAGTTTCCTGATGCTCGCTCTAGTTAGATATAAACTCGGTTTTTCAATTCTTTTAGGAGATGTTTACATTTTTTAAAATTCCGTTTTAACCAGAGCTCAGGACGAGACCAATTGGATTTTCTGTATTTTTGTGGAAAGAGTGGATTTCTTATGAGTGACCTCTTCATGAAGGGTTCAGCCATTTGAAGATTTCCAGTTTTGGGGGTGCCTGGGTCGCTCAGTGGGTTAAGCCTCTGCCTTCGGCTTGGGTCATGATCTCAGGGTCCTGGGATCGAGCCCCACATCGGGCTCTCTGCTCAGCTGGGAACCTGCTTTCCCACAACCTCACCACCTGCCTCTCGGCCTACTTGTGATTTCTCTCTCTCTCTCTCTCTGTCAAATAAATAAATAAAATATTTTTTTTAAAAAGATTTTCCAGTTTTCAAAAAAATTTTAAATAAGATTTTATTTATTTATGATAGAGACAGAGAGAGGCAGAGAGGGAGAGGGACAAGCAGACTCTGTGCTGAGCACAGAGCCCAACTCAGGACTGGATCATGACCCGACCTGAAACTAAGTCAGTCGTTCAACTGACTGAGCTACCCAGGCGTCCCGAGGATTTTCCAGTTTTATGCAGGGGTCTCAGTCCTAGCTCCCTGCACTGAGGAACCAAATCCTCATGGCCTAGTGCGATTGGGGCTGGCTAGTCAAACTCTATTATGCAGGGCGATTTTAGGTGTTTCATAAGCATTTGAAATGATTTCACTGAAAGAAACCAATGCTGCTTCATTTCTTCTAATTTTTACTTTTCAAATTACTTATTTGTACATGTGTCACCAAAAAGCCCAATGTCTTAAAAGTACTGATATACTTCAGAGATAGGGAAAGCTCACTTTCACCAAAGGTATTCTGAATATCACTCACAAAACCTAAACCTATTTAACTTCTGATAACTTGCATCTCGAACGTACTTTGTAGCCCAGGTATTAGCATATTGGAGGCCACTGATGTACCTTTCAATGTTATTGATTACTTTAGAATAGTAAGTGTGAAAATATGAAATTGAAAATTATTTTAAAATAATATTAATAGAATGATGCTTTTATCTATTTCATTTTTTTAGGGTTTTCATAAGACTTTATTTGAAAGGGTCCTGTTGCTAAATGAAAGGTTTGAACCTATCACTTTAGAGAGAACTATAACTCTATCCTGCCATCTCCTTGCTGGTGAGCTGGAGGCACATGGGGTCAAAGCTGAAAACATATGGTGGCTATGGTGTCAAAAGGAAGAAATCAACAAGAAAGAAAGATGTGCTCTGTTTCTGTTTCCACCCGAAGTGGGTGGGCTGCAATCCACTTCCCACACTTACCATGCTGAGTGTCAGACTCCTGTGTATACTTGGGGTCAGTCCTCAAAGATACAGTCCTAACCCCTGACCTCTGAGACCAGCTGTACTTGGGTGTACAGAGGCCATATGCGCTTCCAAACAACTTGCTACAAATTTGGGTTCCCACACCTCCTCAGGTTCATTAAATCCACAGAACCACTGATAGAACTCAGGACAACACTACACTTAGGATTAGGGGTTGATTATGAAGAATGCAAAAAGAGACACATAGAGCAAACTCTGAGGGAGCCCTGGATACAGAGCTTCCATGCTCCCTCCTCATGAAGTCAGAGGGCATCACCCTCCAGGCAGGTCACTAACCAGGAAGTTCACCGAGCTTTGCTGTCCAATGATTTACTGGTATTTAAACGATTAATTAAATCACTGGTCACCTGACTGAATTCGGTCTCCAGATCCTGTTTCCTACTAGGAGGGTTGGGCAGATCAAAGTTGCAACCTTTCCTCAGGAGCCTGGTCTTCCAGGGGACCAGCTCCCATTCTGGAAGCTCTCTAGGGGAAGAAGCCCAGCCACCTTATTAACATAACAAAGAAACTACTGTGACCTGGGAAATTCCAAGGTTTTTTTTTTTTAAGCACTTTGCTGGGCACTAGGGAAAAACATCAACTCTGTTCTTTATTATACCACAGCTCCTTTGGAGGATTTTCTTCAGATTCTCATTTTAGATTTCCTCTTCTCCTCTCTCCGAGACACCATAGGGCCCAGGGCTTATTCTCAGTTGAGAGTCGCCATCAACTTTCTCCACCTTCCTTAGGTGGCAAGTAGAAAACAAAGGGGAATTCAAGGGAAAGGAGCTTTGGGGAGGCCATTTCTCTTCCTTTACCCTTCCTTTAGTTCAGGCAGAAGTATTTTCTGATGCCTGAAATAGATTGGCTCAGTTCCCAGGGTAGGAAGCCAGACAGCGTGGGGCCAGTGCAGGCATCACACAAGAGGGCCAGTGTGCCTGGACTTCTGTGTGTGCGTGCACACCCCCGGGATCTGGTAGGGGGGCTGGACTTACGGAATATTCAGCAGTTCAACATCCTGGCACCGGACAGGAGCTTAATACACACGCTGAAGCATTTGTGTTGTTTTTCTTCATGTTCTTGCTTTTTTTCTAGCAGCTTCATTTCTGCAGATTGGTCTATTTTTCTCCATTTCTATCGAAACAAATTTTCCTGTCCCAATTCTTGCCTTTGTCAGATTGTATCTCCCTTCAGTGTTTCTTTCCATGATCTTTGAAAGTCCCAAATAAAAGGGCACATATTTATGTGGCGTGAATAATGCATGAATCCATTCCTTTCAATGCATGAAACGTTGCTCCTTATAAAGTCACTCATTAATCTATATGGCAAAACCAGTGGGAGAAGGTCGACAGGGTTAAAGATAATTAGCAATTGATCAGCACCTGAGAAGCTAAATAAAAAGACACATTTCCCCCCAATGGCTTGAGTTGATAAAAACAGGAATTCTTGTTTGAGGTAAGTCACAGTGTTCCAGACTGTGAGGGAGAAGAATCTTTGCGTTCCTACGAGCATGAATCAGGGTAAATATTTATTTGGGAAAAGAGACAGGAACCATTCCCAAGTATTCAATATAATGTATTTTGTTAAAGAATATCTGTCACCGAACTCTAAAATCCTTACAAACGTTCGGTGGTAAAAATCTGAAATACTGATATTGCAACAGCAATTAAGCCCACTGTTCTTCCCCCACGCATTCGGTGTTTTCAAGGAAGCTATTCGTCTTTGGGGTCTTTGCAGGTAGATTTACAAAAAGCCGGGCTCTGAGGGGAAATGGATTTGGGCGTCTGAAGGGCTCAGGGCAGGGGGCGGGGGAGCTCCGAAGCCAGAAGCAGCGCCCCCCCACCCCGTGTCCCCGTTCGCGGCTGTCCTCCTCATGCACACGTGGACGGTGCACTGGCCTGCACGACCTCGGCGAGGAGAGCGGATGCTGACCTTTTCGGTCGAGGCACGGGGCTTCCTCTCAGGCTCCCTTCCCAGGTGGTGTTTTCTGCGCTTCCACATCCGCCACCTCCTATTTCCTTTCTCCTTCCTCCTTCCTACACCAGGCATGTTGGGGGACCCAGACTCGGCCCCCTCCTCCACGTGGGCGGAACAGGGGCACCGCTGGAGTAGGCTGCGGCTCCTGGCCAGAAGCCGCCGCGGGCTGGGAGGGAGGGGCCCCGTCACAGGCTCCTCCCACTCCGGGTCCAGGCCGCACGCCCCGCCCCACACGCCCCGCCCCCCGCGTACGCCCCGCCCCACACGCCCCTCCCACCACACGCTCCGCCCCTCCGCGCACGCTCCGCCCCCACACGCTCCGCCCCCGCACGCCCCGCCCTCCGCGCACGCTCCGCCCCCACACGCTCCGCCCCCCGCAAGGCGGCCCTGCCGGTCACCGCCTGGGGCTGCTGCAGCGCCGGGACTGATCCTGGCGGAGGCCCCTCCGTAAACGCTCTTTGAAGTAGACAGAATTATTACTCAAGTTTGGGTGCGCCGCAGTGTCACGTTAGTCCCGGGGCCACGGCGCAGGATTCCGGCCCCGCCCGTCGCGTGGCTGCCCCCGGTGAGTGCCCCCAGCTCCTGGAGCCTGCGCCGGGTCCCTCCGGGCACCTCTGCCCCCGGGGAAGCCTCGGGCTCGCGGGTCACCGGCAAGCCCGTCCGTCTGACGCAGGTCGAGGGGCAGAAATAAGCAGGCAGACAGGAACACGCTTGAGCTGCAGTGTCTTCGCGCCCCTCCGCGTCTCCCCGTGCCCTGCGGTCCTCGCAGTGATTGCGGCGGTGGAGTAACCTTCGGGGCTCGAACCTTTCCTGCTGACCAGAGCCCTACTGCGAGTCCCTGTGGGTCCCTGAGGCCTCCGTGGAGTCTTTCTCTCGTTCCGGAGCTCTTGATCATCGATTAGGAACCGGGCCCATTCCTGCCCAGCAGGGTCCAGAGGCTTCCCTGTGATGTCAGAACCACCTCAGTTTGGAAGAGAATCATCTTCGCTTTCTCACTGGTTTTTCTCGTGGGGGTGGCCTGGAGGACCGGGGTAGAAAACCCTGGTTCTTGCTACATAAACAGCTTTCCTTTTGCTGTAGCCCCTAATGGGATCTCTTTCTGTAGCGAGAAAAGCAGAATTCGATCAAATCATACCCCATGTTCCTTAATGAAAGTCCCCGTCGCCCTTTGGTCCTTCCGCGGATACTGCAGATTGCGGCCTTTAATAAAAGAGGACCCTGCGAAAAACTTGTCTGGCAGTGATAGTGACACAGTGACTAATAACGAACTTGGATCTTCAGTCACAGTGAACGTGCGATGGTCAGCCGTCATCCTTAAGCCTGGCCACAGCGCTCCCATAGAAGATACCAGTGCCCCTTTTCACTGAAGAGGGACTGGGGTTCCCAGAGACCACGTGGTGACCGTAGCCAGGGATTCCCTGGATAGTGATCACCAGATTGACCCTTGGGCACCCTTGGGTCTCAGTCAGTCTTCTTCACTCATTTGTCACCAGTAATTTTTTTTTTTTTTTTTCAGATTTATTTTTTAGAGAAAGAGAGAGCACAAGCAGGGGGAGCCGCAGGCAGAGGGAGGAGAAGCAGCCTCCCGCTGAGCAGGGAACCAGACATGGGGCTTGATCCCAAGACCCTGAGGTCATGACCCAAGCCAAAGTCAGACACTCAAGCATCTGAGCCACCCAGGCGCCTCCAATTACCAGTAATTTCTTACACCTTCAAGTGAAGGACCTGGCTAGAGACTTCCTAAACAGTTAAGAAAAAAAGTCTTTATTACCCTCCGTATGTAATAATCAAGCCACGGATTGTCAGTGATCATTTTCCTCTGCTTAATATGCGCATTAATCACAAACCTATTTTTGGAGAGATCTACCTCTCATAATTTGGGGAGATTCTGTTGGGATGGATGCTGGAAGCCCAGTGGAAGGGCTGATTAGGTGCACATGGAGTGAGGGCGGCCGAGGGGGTTACAGTCGGGACTCAAAGGTCAGGACGCCAAACCTGGATTCCGAGGCCACCGGGGCTGTGTTTAGTTTGGGTTTGGGTCTGTGTCTGAGGGGCTCTGGTGTGATGGGGTTGGTGCAGTACGCATCTGCGAACAGTGGTCAGTGATGGTATTCGGGAGGAGAAAGGGCTTGTTGCTGTGGTGTGGGTTACCCCGCGCTAATAGGCCTGTCAGAGACAGGCTGGGGGGCAGGATTCAGCCCCCTTTTTTGAACTTGGAGTACTGGAGATGAGGAGTCTCTAGGCACATTCTAGGTATTCTAAATACAAGTCCCTGTTAATGGGTGAGGTGGAGTGAGATGAACGAAGTTTGGGACAGGACGCCTCTCCCACGGACCATCAGTATGAGAAAGGAGAGAGAAGCGTCTCCCTCAGTGTGAGCAGAGGGGATGGGAAGGAAGAGAAACCTGCGATTCCACGGGCAAGTCGGGGCGTGGGCATTTCTGCCACTGCCCCATGGATTGGGCGCGGGCATTTCTGCCACTGGCCCATGGATTGCTCGTATCAGCAAGACCAGTTCTCGACCCTCACCTCCAGGTACAAAGGGGTCTCCTCAATTGTGCAGCTTCTTCCAGAGGCCTCGTGACACGAGAGGGCCAAGTGTGTACCCTGAGGTCCTTGCTCACAGCAGGATGACAACCCTGGAGGGAAAATCAGGAGGTGTGGCCTCGGGATGTCCGAACCAAGTTGTGCATTGACAGGGCTGCTAGCTCCCCTAGCAAGCCTTGCCTGGCCTCCCTCCTGAAATAAACAAATCTCATCGTGGTGAACCGATCACGCCAAGCTTGGGAAGCAGTCAAAACCCTGTTAAAAACAATTGATTCCATATATCTTCTTGGGCAAAGTCAGAATTTTCTCCCTAAGAGCTATTGGTATTCTGCTCGGTGTTCCCTTTGAATTCACTGTGTTCTCTTAGACTCTGAAGTAACAGTAAGTTTCTGTCTCTCTCATGAATTCTAAAATGCACACTGGATAGCTTCTAGTAGCCCATACAATTGAAATGAACCCAACACAAGTCATTAGAGAATACCATGAAATGCTATTTTTAAGGAGTACCTCCTCTATTCTCGTTTTTCTTTCTCTTTTCTTTTTAAACTGGGCTGTGTGGCTCTGGTCTGGGAGAGCTTTGTGGTATTAGAGTCACCCTGAGGCATATCTGGATGGCTCGGTAATGTGTGTTCCTCGATTCTGGGAGGATGGTGAACTCGCAGAAGTCATGGTGGACATGTGTGGTGTCTGGTCCATGAGAACAAGGGGAGGTGTGGGACTTGCCCACCTCGATTATCCAGGGCTGAGCGCAATGCGGGGCCCATCACCTGGGTTTGTTTCAACTTTATTCCATGAGTGGGTGCATCCAGGAACGGAAGGCCAGAGTTCTGGAATGGATGCTCCTTCTAACCTGCCTGGGATTGACCCGATACTTCATAGTCTGCCCTGGGGTGGTTTTGTCTTGCTGTTGATTCCTTCCGGTATTTAAAGGTCTGAGGTCCCTTCTTTCAGGAGAGATCCCACGGCAAGGCTGGAGGCGTTTTCTGATACTTTGGAGCCCAAAAATATTTTGGTTGTCTATTACTGCATTACCAACTACCCCCAAACCTAGTGACTTAAAATAACTGTTTTATTATGTCTAAAGATTTTATGGGCCAGGAACTTAGGCCTGGCTCTGCTGGGGGATTCTTGGACTATGTGTGGACCTGACTGGGGTTCCCTTTACACCTGGTGGGAGGGCTAGCCGGAAGGGCCTGGGCGTCTTTCTCCACACGTCTGGTGCCTGGTCTGGGATGGCTGGAAAGCCGGGCTCAGCGGGTGCTGTGGACAGGACACTCCATACACGTGGTCTCTGCCACTTGGTGGTCCCAGACTGAACAGGAAGGGCAAGTCGTCCGTTTGTCCAGTCTGGGCACATTTCAGTTCTGCTGTGCTGTATTTGCGAAGCAGCTCGAGAGCCCACCTGGATTCCATGGGAAGGGACATCAACCCCACTTTCCCATGGAAGAGGTGTCCCGGAATTTGTGGCCATCTTTATTTGATCACAAAGAACCTCAACTTGAAAATGTGTCACAATAGCCAGAAGGTAGAAACAACCCAAATGCTTGTCTATGAATGACTGGAGAAACAAAATGTGCTCTTTGCATGCGATGGGGCATTTTTCAGCCATAAAAAGAAAGGGACACCTTGACACCTGCTATAGCATGGATGGACCCGAGGCCATTGCACGGAGTGAAATAAGCCAGTCACGGAAGGACAAGTGTGAATCCCCTTCCCTTTGTTAAAAGGATTTTATTTATTTGAGAGAGAGAGAATAAGAGCAGAGGTGGGGAGAGATAGAGGAAGAGGTAGAGATAGAGAGCCCGAAGCAGGGCTCGATCCCAGGACCCTGAGATCATGACCTCAGTCCAACGCAGACACTTGACCCACTGAGCCACCCAGGCACCCAGTTAGGTAATTTGTTAGTGTCATTTAAAATGAAACTACATTGAAGACTTTCTTATGCCCAGGAAGGGTCATTCTTAAATTATTAATGCTTTTTTTTTTTTTTTTGCCTTATTAAAACAAGTGAAAGTGAGTTATGAAGAAGTGGTTTTTTTTTTGTTTTTTCTTTTTAAACTAAGAAGTACTTTAACTCACCTGTCAGCATCTATCAGAATCAACACAGGATGCCTCACCCACTGTGTCCGTGTATATGCAAATTAATTCAGTTTTCCTTGCGGATGTAACTGCTCCATGACAGAATTACAGACCTGGTAGGTTTAAGGGAAGCTATAGTAGCAGTCTGTCTTGAATGTTAATTTTTTGCTGTCTTTTTTCCCCTGGTGATGCATCATTTATTGCCCTGTATCTTCTATAATGTTTGTGTTGATAATTTTGCGGTAAATCTAAGCATAGCATATATTCAGAAAAGTGTGCAGTCACATGTGTTTTCACGAAGTGAATCCACCCCTGGAATCTGCAGTGCTTCCCGGAGCCTCCTCCCCAGCGGTAGCTTTGCTCTGGACATCTGCTGCCTCAGATGCGGTTTCCCTGCTCTCCAACTTGTTACAAATGGAATCATACAGTAGTTACTCCTTCTGTGTTGGCTTCTCTCAGATTTATGTCTGTGAAGTTCTCCCCTGTGCAGTGGGGTTGTACATCATTTTATTTTCATTGAAATGTACCACAATTTATTTCTCCATTCTGCTAGTGGGCATTTGGGTTATTTCCAGGTTTTTTGGATAATATGGAAAGTGCTGCTATCAACATCCTTATACAAATCTTTTGGTACAGATGTGCCGATCGATTGCATTTGTATGGAGAGGTTGAATGATTGTGTCGCAGGAGACGCAGACGTACGACTTACTTGTACCTACCAAACAGGGTGCTGACATCGGTCACAGCTGTGTATGTTACCATTGTGTAAGAGTTGCTCTGCGCTCCATGCCCTGCAAACTGGGAATTGTTAGCAGGTTCTGGTAGCGGGTGTTCCTGTTGTGCTCTCCGCAAGTTAGAGAACCACTTTCGTGTCATGCCTATTCAAGTCATTTGTCCACTTTCTCCTAATGGGTTATCTGCCTCTTCTTACTGATTCATAGGGATTTTTAAAAATATCTGCTGGTTATGAGTACTCCAGTGGATAGATTTACTGCAAATATATTCTCCCATCCACTGGGCACTATCTGAATGGTGTCTTTTGAGGAATGGGAATTATTAATTTTAATATATAGTAGTATAAAGTAATTTTTAATTTTTTTTCTTTTTGCATAAGACTGTGTGTGTGTGTATGTCTTATTGAATATATTTCCCTACCCCAAGGACAAGAAGAGTATTTTCTGTTTTTTTCTTAAAATTCATTGTCTTATCTTTTAGTTTGAGATCTGCAATCTTATGATATGCGATGGCTGATGTGTTCTTGGATGGAATTGGCATGGGAATCAGTGAACTCTGATTAAGGAGATTGCTCTCCATTGCAGGGGGTGGGCCTCATCCAATCAGTCAAAGGAGGGATGAACCAAAATGACCAGCCTTCTTGAGCAAGAATAATGGGGATTTTCTTTTCTTTTCTTTTTTTTTTTTAATTTAAATTCCATTAGCCAACATATAATATATAACTAGTTTTAGGTGTAGTGTTCAATGACTTATCAGTTGCATATAACACCCAGTGCTCATCACATCATGTGCCAAGAGGAGATTTTCCAGCAGATTGCCTTCAGACTTCATCCAGACCGTTGGCTGTCCTGGATCTTGAACCACAGTGGCTCTGCAGATTTGGGACTTAACAGCCTCCATAATCACATGAGCCAATTCCTAATAATAAACATCTTTCTGTATATACACACATTTATTCTGTTTCTCCAGAGAACACAGGCTAACACATGGTACAAGATTGGAGGTCAAGATACATTTTTCAGTGCCCTGGAGCTCCCGAGTTTAACTCCAGAGCTCCCTGGGAACCCAGTTTAGTATTATTTGTCTACAACTCCTACAGTTTAGTATTATTTGTCTACAACTCCTACATAAAGCATTCTGTCGATGTACCCTTTACTGCTGTTTCTAGCTGCCCATTTTCCCTTAGAGTCAGTTTGAGTCTCTGTAGTGTGGGAATGAGCCTTCTGGAGAGACAGGCCCGTTGCTGGACTGCCATTGATATCTGAGTGGGGACGCTCTCCCATGAAGCCCAGTCAGGCAGGGTCAAGGGTAGGGGCCACGAAGAAGGGTCATATGAGAGGAGAGAGGTGAGCTGTGGGGAAGACGGTGGAGGAGAATCTGGAACGTCTGCCCTGGGCTCAGTGGGAGAATGGTGGCCTGGCTGATGGGAGCTGGGAGCCATGTTAGCTCAGTGCTGGGTAAGGCTGTCGCCACCGTGACTCAGCCACACCCTTTGACTCTGCGTCTGCCATAGAACCCCAACTCTGTCTTACCTGGTTTTCCTTGTTGGCCAGGATGCTGGTTTCTGAGACATAAATCATGTTCAGGTGGTGGCAAGCTGGAAAAGCGATGGGGGAGGAGCTGTTCAGAGTCCCTTGGACCTTTGATTAGTAATTATTTGGAGCCCTGCCCTTTGGGACCTGCAGGCACCCCCAGGAAAACTGTCCTATCAGGTGTTGCATTTTTATTATCCTTTATCTCACACCTGAGCTAGCCCGTTGAGTCTGCGATTTGTTACATAAATTGTATGGGCCCTTTTGGATTTATTGACTGTAAGGCTGGAGACTAGTATTTGCGTGGTGTGCACAATTGCAGTTTCAGATCCATAATAGGTATTGGAATTCTGGAGCGTGTTTCTTTCAGATTTAATTCAGTATTGGTTAGTATAAACAAGGCTCTGATGAAACTTCCCATCAAGGACGAGTTATGAAGTATACTCTTGAATAAGATATCACAATTCATATAGGCGCTTGCTTGATTTCTGGGAAGGCAAGGGCTCTGCAGGATTCGAATGTTAGTCAAGTGTCCTATTTATAAATCCTCCCTCCCTTCTCCTCTTTTTTTGCCTAAGTGATCGTGTGGAACATGATGAGGAAGATTTTAAAATTTCATTATTTAAGACTAGGTTTTATATATGGTGTGCATACAGCTGGACTTAGGAAAGGCACGTTTATTTTTGGTTACATGCAGAAGACAATATATATTTCTTAACTGAATGATCAGAAATCACAAATACTACTTTTTAAAAGATTTTTTATTTATTTGACAGAGAGATACACGGCGAGAGAGGGAACACAAGCAGGGGTAGTGGGAGAGGCTGAAGCAGGCTTCCTTCAGAGCAGGGATCCCGGTGCGGGGCTCGATCCCAGGACCCTGGGATCATGACCTGAGCCCAAGGCAGATGCTTAATGACTGAGCCACCCAGCCACCCCCACAAATATTACTTTTAAAATCAAATCTCTTGTTTAAACCCTGCATTGTTCCCTGAGTGTTAAGCTCCGGAAAAAAAGATCCCTTTTGTGAATATCTAGTTATTCATGCTGTGTTCTATCACGATTATAATCAATACACAATTTTTAGGACAATTAAACTGCTCATCCTCATGAAAATTTATCCAGTTGTTACTATAGCTACCAAAGTGCAAGAAACAAAGCAAAGCAAAACAAACAGAAAAATCTTTCTCTATTGTGAAGACAAAAAATTGTCATCATTGGAAAATCCTTGAAGCATTGAAATTCTATGTAAAAGAATCCATAGTTATTACTATAGGAGTCCTTCTCCTCTGACCTCTTGTCCTCAGAAGGACTACCAGATAGTTTTTTTTTCCAGGATGTGCTGCTTCTGCGTTCTGTGGCGGGGGATGCTCAAAAGGGGCAGCCAGAATCTTGTGCTGAGGGAGCCCTCTGCTTCCGGATGCTGTGGCCTGGTACCCGGACTCCAGGAAGTAAGGGATTCAAGAGTATCATTTGTTGGTAGATGGGAAGTGTGAACACACAGGGATATTCTGTACAATGGCATGTTAAGTTGGCTCCTAGGAATTGAATATTTATGTTGGTGTCCCTTACTGTGGCATCCTGTTTTATGCAAGAGGAAGGGTCTGAGCAGAAAATAGGGCATGGCTGAGGTTAGGTACCGGCGTTGGAGGCCATGGTCAGGGCCAGAGCAGATCGGGACTGACTCGGGTCAGGAGCAGCCTGATGGAAGACATGCGATCTGCAGAAAGATTTTAGTTGGGTTACAGACTAAGATTTGGGTATGCAGGCTTGCCAGGAACACAAAGTAAGGGAATCTAGACGGTGTGCAGTGGGGGGTATTAGTGAAGGTTCTCCAGAGACACAGAGCTAGTAGGACACACACACACACACACACACACACATACACGGAAGGAGGTTTATTGTAAGGAATTGGCTGACAATGGTAACAGGCACGGTGGGCCGGCAGGCGGGAGACCCACGTATGCTGGTGTCCCAGTATGAATCCAAGCTCCATCTGTTGGATAATCCTCTCTTACTCTGGGGGAGGGGTGGGTCTTTTCTTCTGTTTAGGCCTTCAACGGATTAGTTGAGGCCCACCCGCGTTATGGAGAGCGCTCTGATTTCCTCAGTGCCCATCGATTTAAATGCCGATCTCATCTAAAGACACCTTCACAGAAGCACCCAGAATAATGGTTGACGAACTATCAGGGTTCCATGGCTCAGCCAAACTGATATATAAAATGACCCATCATGTAAGTCTGGATAATAATACAGTTTTGAAAGGGGGAGCCCTTTTCCCACAAAGCAGAGCAAAGTGAGTGTGCGGATGAGAACTTTCCCTGATCCAGATCCCGTTTATGGTGCTAGGAATATTGCACTGTTGCCCTCCAGGGAGCACGAGTATCCCACCCCCTTCTTTGTTGAAGTGGGGGAGTTGATGGGCTGCTGCGTGGGCCTTTGCCGTGTCAACTGCAGGGGAAAAAAACACCGAGGGAAGTGGAGAGCTTTTATGAACAATATTGAGAATGCAAATATATACCCTGGGAAGTCCAGTCTGATTACCATCTCGACCTAGAAAAGCTAAGCTGTTTGCATATCGCTGGCGCTGTGTGTCCGTGTGCAGGCTCTCCATCTCTCCGCGCGTGAGTCCTCTGTGAGCAGGACAGACACCCCCAGCACGGCGGCCGAGAGAGAACAAAGAGGCAGGGCCCTGCCTGTGTGTGCCTCTTGGGCTGATCCAAAGGCACAGCTGCTGAGGCCGTCAAAGGGAACCAGTGATACGGGCGGGAAGGAGATCAGAAGCCGGCACTTAGCGGCTTCCGTTGATTTTCGCCTGCTTACCAAGGCTGCGGCCCCCTGCAGATGCATCCATTTCGGCCTCAGCAGAGGCCGCTTCCAGAAGGGCCTCTGTGTGCATAGGACAGAAGCGAGCAGAAATGGGCTTGAAGACACTGCTAGGCATCTCCAGATGTCTTTCTGTAATCCTTTAGATTTCTGGCTATGAACAATGTCCTGTTTGTGGGAGAAGACATAGAAGAAACAAAATCATAAAGGAAATAAATCAAAGTGACCCAACACGAAACAATCAATTAATCAATTTAATCAATCAATTAATAGCGAGTATTTGGGTATGCCAGGTACTATGTTCCAAAAATCTGTTAGGATGGGGCACCTGGTGTAGTATTTCCGGAACGTGAGTGGCTTTGCAGTCTCTGCGTTCTCTTCTCACATAGATTTTTCTTGTCACATCTCCCTCCGTTCCTTTCATAAATTTTTCTTGTGGACTTCTTGTTGCCACACACTGTCTTAGACATATGGAGTAAGGTGATGTCTCAGTCTCTTTGAGCTGTTGTAATAAAAAGACCACAGGCTGGGCGGCTTCTGAGTAACAAAGCCTTATTTCTCACAGTGCTTGAGGCCTGGCAGTCCAAGTTCGCGGTGCTGCAGATCTGGGGTCTGGTGAGAGAGTGCTTCCTCATACGTGGCCGTCTTCCCACGGAAGCCTCACATCGTTCAAGGAGGAGCTACTGCTTGGTGGGGGGTGTCCTGTTACAAGGGACTAATCCCAGGCCTGATATACGCATCCTTATGACCTCATCATCTCCCAGAGGACACACTTCCTAACACCATCCCATTGGGAATTAGGGTTTCAACATACACATTTTAGGGGAGACACACACATTCATTCTATAGTAAGTGGTGAACAAATCATATGAAAATCCCTGTGCTCACGGACCTTAAGATCCAGTGAACGTGTCTCGTACATGCCCCATGCTTTTCCGATTATGTGATGATTCGTGTGCTCCATGGAATGCTCTTCTTTCTCATTATTCACCGTGAAATCCTCTCCTTCCTTAACATCCGGCTCAAATTCTACTTCCTTCCTCCAAATCACCTTGACTCCTTCAGCTAGAATTCAGGGTCACCTATGGATCGGGCATGTGGTCTACAGTGAGCCCTCGTGATGGTTTCCTTGAATGTTTAAACCTCTCATTCTTCACCTCTGTGCTGACACTCATCATGGTTATTTATGTTAGTGACCCCTCTCTTCCCTGAAACTTAAAACTTTTTGCAGATAATGTCTAGGACTTATCCGTCTTTGTCTTCCTCACATGGCCAAGCACAGGGCCATGTGTGTAACTGATGATTAATAAATGTTTTTTGAAGAAAGTAAGTGGAGGAGGGAGCTGGCATGATTAATGTTGTTTCATGTGGGCATACATCAGGCACTAACCAGCTGACAGAAGAAACAAAGTACTGTCCCTAAGACAAATGGATGGGGGTCCCTCCCACTGAGTCCTGGGGACAGGTCGGTGGTGGTGTTCTGGGGTTCTTCATGGTAATGGCATTTCCGGCATAAAGGGTGAACTGTGAAATGTGATTACCCCCAAGTGCCTTTTCCAAAGGGTTCTTGTCCAGCCCGTCTTCCTTAGACCCTCAGATGGTGTATGAGTTTGTTCTGGCTGCTGTAACAAATTACAAAATTCTGGCTTAAAATAACACAGGTTTATTTTTTTACTGTTCTGGAGGCCTGAAGTCCAAAATGGGTTTCAGTGGGCTCAAATCAACATACTGGCAGGGCTGTGTTCCTTCTGGAGGTTCTAGAGGAGAATCTGTCCCTTGCCTTCTCCAGATTCTAGAGGCAGCCCCATTCCTTGGCTCATGGCCTCACATGGCTCCAACCTCTGTTTCTTTTGTAACATTTCCTTCTCTGACTGGACCCTCCTGCATCCCTCTGATGATGGATATTGGGCCAACCCAGATAATCCATGTTATCTCCCCATCTCAAGGTTCTAAACTTAATCCTATCTGCAGAGTCCCTTCTGCCATATAAAGAACTATATTCATGAGTCCTGGGGTTTAGGACATGGATGCTCTGGGGAGGATTATAATTCTGTCTATCATAGATGTTAGTATCTTCACTTCTATGGTTCCAGGGCTGGAGTTGACAGATGGAAGCAGTGTCTTGGTTGGTGTTATACATGAGTTAGAGCATGAGGCCTGTGGGCATTCTGATTTAGAACAGAAGGTGCTCATGACCTAGTGCTCTTCCTTCCTGATTGAGCATTCTGCCATGACAGCCCCTGACTTGCAGAACTACTTCTTGAGTATTCTACCCTGTTTTCCATACTTCTGTTCCCACAGCCTAGAACAATAGGGAAATAGAATGGGACCCTGAAAATCAGTTGGGATGGCTTTGAGGGAGGAGGTGGAGAAGAGTTGGGGAGAGAAGTGAGGGATGGTGAATAATTCATAGTTACACTATTTTAATTTTTGTCAAGATGATGGAATATCTTATTAGGCTAGTTTGCCCCCAAAATATTAAAAAAAATTATTTTGCTCCTGGGGAATTTTGTTTTGTCTTAATATTATCACATTTTGATCCTATACTTGTGGGTTTTTTTCCCCCAGAAATGTAAAGTATATTATTTGGAAAAGCAATAAGAGATTATCCATAGGGAGGTGTGTTTAAACAACAATATTTTGAAGATCATACTGCAGTGGACTGAGTGTATCTCCCCAAAATTCATGTGTTGAAATTCTAACCCCCTGGTGATGATGTTAGCAGCTGGGGCTTTGGGAGGTGATTAGGTCATGAGAGTGAAACCTCATGAGTGGGATTAGTGCCCTGAGAGAAGAGATCCCACAGAGCTCCCTCCTCTTGCCCCACGTGAGGACACACGTGAAGTCAGCTATCCACAAGCCAGGAAGCTGCCTCTTATCAGATACCCGATCTGCCGATACCTTGACGTAGGACTTCCCAGCATCCAGATCTGTGAGTCACGGATTAATGTCTGTTGTTTAATCCACCCCCTACGATGTTTCTGTTATTGCAGCTGCGCTAAGCCCATACTGAAATCAGTACCATGATGGCAACCTTTTGTGTTTCTTTTGCTTTCCTTGTATAGTTCTTTCCCGATTAGAACTTGCAACAGTATCTGCCTTGTATGACTGCAGAGTCACCCCCACTGGGAAGTGATGCTACTGCTTTCATTTGGAACAATTAAAAAGTAAAATATTGAACTGGTCCATATGATTTAGTCTTGCTTAGTGGATGACTGACTTTTGTCTGCGTCATAAGACAAATTGATCATGGTCCCCTTGCTCGTTACCCCAATAACTGAAGTTTCTCTTTTGTAATACTAGCCATTAGTAATTGATTTGTGAGCATTTCCTCTGAGAAACTATTGATATCACAAGAAATATTACACAAATGTTACATGAGAAAGTTTGACAGTTGTTCCACTGACATTCTCATGGAGCTAATTAGAAAGTTGGCAGGGAATTAACTGAGAGGAGAAATATTGTCCGTGAATTACCCTGACAACACAAATAGCAGTCTATTTCAGGTTTATTTTACAGAAAATAAAAAAGAAGCACATGTTTGTTCCTCCTTACATTGTAGTCTGGGATAGGCTTGTAAGTCTAGGATAAGAAAAGAAAAATGAAAATGTCATAACTGTAGTTATGTGCTAAGTGTCCAAAAGAAAATTTTGATTTCATTACTGTTTGGAAGTGAAACTCATTATGCTCAGTAGATATTTAATATCTGTGAATTAAACAATAATTTGTAGTATTAACGTCAATCCAGGTTATTTATTTATTTATTTTTTATTAACATATAATGTATTACTTGTTTCAGTGGTACAGGTCTGTGATTCCATCTTATACAACTCACAGCACTCACCATAACACATACACTACCCAATATCCATCACCAGCCACGCTAGCCCTTCCCACCACCTGCCAACATCCCTCAGTTTGCTCCCTATTATTAAGAGTCTCTTATGATTTAGTCCCTCTCTGGTTTTGTCTTGTTTCATTTTCCCCTCATTTCCCCTATGAGCCTCTGTATTGTTTCTCAGATTCCTCTTATCAGTGAGATCATATCATTGTCTTTCTCTGATTGATTTATTTCACTTAACATAATGTCCTCTAGTTCCATCCATGTCATTGCAAATGGCAAGATTTGTTTTTTTTTCTTTTTTTAAAATATTTTATTTACTTATTTGTCAGAGAGAAGGAGAGAGAGCGAGAGCACACAAGCAGGCAGAGAGGCAGGCAGAGGCGGAGAGAGAAGCAGGCTCTCTGCCAAGCAAGGAGCCCATGCGGGACTCGATCCCAGGACTCTGGGATCATGACCTGAGCAGAAGGCAGCGGCTTAACCCACTGAGCCACACAGGCATCCCAAGATTTGTGTTTTTTGATGGCTGCATAATATTCCACTGTATGTCTACTCTGTGTGTGTGTGTGTGTGTGTGTCTCACATCTTCTTTATTCATTCATCTGTTTATAGACATGTAGGTTCTTTCCATAGTTTGACTATTATGGACATTGCTGCTATAAACATTTGGGTGCCCGTGCCCCTTTGGATGCCTACATTTGTATCTTTAGGGAAAATACCCAGTAGTGTGATTGCTGGGTCATAGGGTAGCTCTATTTTCAACTTTTTGAGGAATCTCCATGCTGTTTTTCAGAGTGGCTACACCAGTTTGCATTCCCACCAACAGTGTAGGAGGGTTCCCCTTTCTCTGCATCTTTGGCAAGACCTGTTGTTTCCTGACTTGTTAATTTTAGCCATTCTGACTGGTACTGGTGTGAGATGGTATCTCACTGTGGTTTTAATTTGTATTTCCCCGATGCTGATTGATGGGGAGCACTTTTTTGCGTGTCTGTTGGCCATTTAGATGTCTTTGCAGAAATGTCTGTTCATATCTTCTGCCCATTTTGTGATTAGATTATTTGTTCTTTGAGTGTTGAGTTTGATAAGTTCTTTATAGATTTTGGATACTAGCCCTTTATCTGATATGTCATTTGCGAATATTTTCTCCCATTCTGTGGATGATCTTTTGGTTTTGTTGACTGTTTCCTTTGCTATGCAAAAACTTTTGATCTTGATAAAGTCCCAATAGTTCATTTCTGCCCTTGCTTCCCTTGACTTTGGTGATGTTTCTAGGAAGATGTTGCTGCAGCTGAGGTTGAAGAGGTTGCTCTCTGTGTTCTCCTCAAGGATTCTGAAGGATTCCTGACTCACATTGAGGTCTTTCATCCATTTGGAGTCTGTTTTTGTATGTGGTATAAGGAAATGGTCCAGTTTCATTCTTCTGCATGTGTCTGTCCAATTTTCCCATTACCATTTGTTGAAGAGACTGTCTTTTTTCCATTGGACATTCTTTCCTGCTTTGTCAAAGATTAGTTGACCATAGAGTTGAGGGTCCATTTCTGGGCTCTCTATCCTGTTCCACTGATCTGTATGTCAGTTTTTGTGCCAGTGCCATACTGTCTTGATGATTACAGCATTGTAATAGAGCTTGAAGTCTGATGAATTGTGATGCCACCAACCTTGGTTTTCTTTTTCAGCATTCCTCTGGCTATTCAGGGTCTTTCTGGTTACATATAAATTTTAGGATTATTTGTTCAATTTCTTTGAAAAACCTGATGGTATTTTAGTAGGGATTGCATTAAATGTGTAGATTGCTCTAGGTAGCATAGAAATTTTTACAATATTTGTTCTTCCAATCTGTGAGCATGGATCATTTTTCCATTTCTTTGTGTCTTCCTCAATTTCTTTCATGAGTACTTTATAGTTTCCTGAGTACAGATTCTTTGCCTCTTTGGTTAGGTTTATTCCTAGGTATCTTATATTTTTGGGTGCAGTTGTAAATAGGATCAACACTTTAATTTCTCTTTCTTCTGTCTTTTGGTGTATAGAAATGCAATTGATTTTGTGCATTTATTTTTACTTTTATTTTTTTAAAGATTTAAAAAATTTATTTGACAGATCACAAGTAGGAAGAGAGGCAGGCAGATAGAGAGAGGAGGAAGCCGGCTCCCTGCTGAGTAGAGAACCCAGTGCGGGACTCAATCACAGGACCCCAAGATCACCAGGACCCTGAGCCGAAGGCAGAGGCTCAACGCACTGAGCCACCCAGGCGCCCTGCATTGATTTTTATATCCTGACACTTTACTGAATTCCTGTATGAGTTCTAGCAGTTTTGCAGTGGAGTCCTTTGGGTTTTCCACAGAGAGTATCGTATCATCTGCAAAGCATGGAGTTTGACTTCTTCTTTGCTGATTTGGATGCCTCTTATTTCTTTTTGTTGTCTGACTGCCGAGGCTAGGACTTCTAGTACTGTGTTGAATAGCAGTGGTGATAGTGGACATCCCTGCCGTGTTCCTGACCTTAGAGGAAAAGCTCTCAGTTTTTCCTCATTGAAAATGATACTCGCTGTGGGTTTTTTATAAATGGCTTTTATAATATTGAGGTACGTACCCTCTATTCCTACACTTTGAAGAGTTTTGATGAGGAAAGGATGCTGTACATTGTCAAATGCTTTTTCAGTATCTATTGAGAGTATCATATGGTTCTTGTTCTTTCTTTTAGTAATGTATTGTATAACATTGATTGACTTGTAGATGTTGAACCAACCTTGCAGCCCTGGAATAAATCCCTCTTGCTCATGGTGAATAATCCTTTTAATGTACTGTTGGACCCTATTGGCTAGTATTTTGGTGAGAATTTTTGTATCCATGTTCATCAAGGATGTTGGCCTATAATTCTCCTTTTTTGGGGGTCTTTGTCTGGTTTTGGGATCAAGGTAATGTTGGCCTCATAAAATGAGTTTGGAAGTTTTTCTTCCATTTCATTTTTTGGAACAGTTTCAGGAGAATAGGTATTAATTCTTCTTTAAATGTTTGGCAGAATTCCCGTGGGGAGCCATCTGGCCCTGGGCTCTTCTTGTTTTTTGTTTTTTGGGAGATTTTAAATGACGGCTTCAATCTCCTTACTGGTTATGGGTCTGTTCAGGTTTTCTGTTTCTCACTGGTTCAGTTTTGTTAGTTTGTACATCTCTAGGAATGCATCCATTTCTTCCAGATTGTCAAATTTGATGGTGTATAGTTGCCCATGCTATGTTCTTTTTAAAAAAAAATTTAAATTTTTTATTTGTTTTCAGCATAACAGTATTCATTATTTTTTCACCACACCCAGTGCTCCATGCAATCTGTGCCCTCTTTAATACCCACCACCTGGTACCCCAACCTCCCACCTCCCCCACCACTTCAAACCCCTCAGATTGTTTTTCAGAGTCCATAGTCTCTCACGGTTCACCTCCCCTTCCAATTTCCCCCAACTCCCTTCTCCTCTCTAACTCCCCATGTCCTCCATGCTATTTGTTACGCTCCACAAATAAGTGAAACCATACGATAATTGACTCTCTCTGCTTGACTTATTTCACTCAGCATAATCTTTTCCAGTCCTGTCCATGTTGCTACAAAAGTTGGGTATTCATCCTTTCTGATGGAGACATCATACTCCATAGTGTATATGGACCACGTCTTCCTTATCCATTCGTCTGTTGAAGGGCATCTTGGTTCTTTCCACAGTTTGGTGACCGTGGCCATTGCTGCTATAAACATTGGGGTACAGATGGCCCTTCTTTTCACTACATCTATATCTTGGGGGTAAATACCCCAGTAGTGCAATTGCAGGGTCATAGGGAAGCTCTGTTTTTAATTTCTTGAGGAATCTCCACACTGTTCTCTAAAGAGGCTGCACCAATTTGCATTCCCACCAACAGTGGAGGAGGGTTCCCCTTTCTCCACATCCCCTCCAACAGATGTTGTTTCCTGTCTTGCTAATTTTGGCCATTCTAACTGGTGTAAGGTGATATCTCAATGTGGTTTTAATTTGAATCTACCTGAGGGTTAGTGATGATGAACATTTTTTCATGTGTCTGATAGCCATTTGTATGTCTTCATTGGAGAAGTGTCTGTTCATATCTTCTGCCCATTGTTTGATATGATTGTCTGTTTTGTGTGTGTTGAGTTTGAGGAGTTCTTTATAGATCCTGGATATCAACCTTTTGTCTGTACTGTCATTTGCAAATATCTTCTCCCATTCCGTGGGTTTGCCTCTTTGTTTTGTTGACTGTTTCCTTTGCTGTGCAGAAGCTTTTGATTTTGATGAAGTCCCAAAAGTTTATTTTCGCTTTTGTTTCCTTTGCCTTTGGAGACATATCTTGAAAGAAGTTGCTGTGGCTGATATCGAAGAGATTATTGCCTATGTTCTCCTCTAGGATTCTGATGGATTCCTGTCTCACGTTGAGGTCTTTTATCCATTTTGAGTTTATCTTTGTGTACGGTGTAAGAGAATGGTCGAGTTTCATTCTTCTACATATAGCTGTCCAGTTTTCCCAGCACTATTTATTGAAGAGAGTGTCTTTTTTCCACTGTATATTTCTTCCTGTTTTGTCAAAGATTAATTGACCATAGAGTTGAGGGTCCATATCTGGGCTCTACTCTGTTCCACTGGTCTATGTGTCTGTTTTTATGCCAGTACCATGCTGTCTTGGTGATCACAGCTTTGTAGTAAAGCTTGAAATCAGGTAACGTGATGCCGCCAGTTTTATTTTTGTTTTTCAACATTTCCTTAGCAATTTTGGGTCTCGTCTGATTCCATACAAATTTCCATGATACGTTCTTATAATTGTTTGTATTTCTTTGGTGTTGGTTGTGATCTCTCCTCTTTCATTCATGATTTTATTAATTTGTGTCTTTTTGCTTTTCTTTTGGATAAGTCTGTCCAGGGGATTATCAATGTTATTAATTCTTTAAAAGAGCCAGGTCCTAGTTTTGTTGATCTGTTCTTATTCTGGGATTCTTCTTATTCTGGGATCCCAATTATTCTAATACTGTTCTTTTGGTTTCTATTTAATTGATTTCTGTTCTGATCTTTATTATTCCTCTGCTCCTGCTGGCTTTAGGGTTTATTTGCTTTTCTTTCTCCAGCTTCTTTAGGTGTAGGGTTAGGTTGTATATTTGAGACCTTTTTTGTTTCTTGAGAAAGGCTTGTATTATTATAGACTTTTCTCTCAGGACTGCCTTTGTTGCATCCCAAAGATTTCGAACAATTGAAATTCCATTTTCATATTATTACTAGATGATGGGGTATTGACCTATTTCATTGACCTATTTTTATTGACTTTGAGCAGGATTCTCTGTGCCTCCTGGATTTTGATGCCCTTTTCCTTCCCCAAATTAGGGAAGTTCTTTTTCTATTTGCTTCAATATACCTTCTGCTCCTCTGTCTTTTCCTTCTTATTCTGGGGTCCCAATTACTCTAATACTGTTTCATCTTGTCATATCACCTATCTCTAGAATTCTGTCCTCATGGTCCAGTAATTGTTTGTGTCTCTTTTTCTCAGCTCCTTTATTGTCCATCATTCAGTCTTCTCTCTATCACTAATTTTCTCTGCCTCATTTATACTGGCAGTAAGAGCCTCCATTTTTTATTGCACCTCATTAATAGCTTTTTTTGATTTCAACTTGGTTAGGTTTTAGTTCTTTTATTCCTCCAGAAAGGGATTTTATTTCTCCAGAAAGGGATTCTCTAGTATCTTCAATGCTTTCTTCAAGCCTAGCTAGCATCTTTACAATTGTCATTCTGAACTCTTGTTCCCACTTCTTACTAATGTCCATATTGATGAGGTCCCTGGCAGTCAATACTGCCTCTTGTTCTTTTTTTTGAGGTCAGTTTTTCTGCCTTGTCATTTTGTCCATGGAAGGATAGAGGAATGGGAGAACAAAATGCTAAAAGTGTAACAATGACCCCAGAAAAATATACACTAACCAAATCAGAAGAGACTGGAAACTGGGGTGGAGGATGAAGAAAGGAAAAAAAATATGATTAGGCTGGTGAATAGAACAGAGTCACACACTTGATTTTGAGTGTAATTTGATCTGTTAGAAGAAATTGCCTCACAAAATTTTAAAGAAATATAAGCATGTATATATATACATACATATACACATGCAAATATAGGGGTAATCATGATGAAGGGATGGAATATGATTATAAAGATGAAAATTAAAAAAGAATTTTACAAAATGTATTGATAAGAAGTTGTTTGAAAACAGAAAAAAAAAGAATGTGATCAGACTGAGAGTAGAACAAAGCCATACACTAGATTTAGGGTATATTTTGTTATGTTAGAAGAAACTGCATCCCAAAATATTAAAGAAAGAAAAACTTTTATGTGTACAGAAAATAAGGTTAAATACAATGAAGGGATAAAAGTGTTAAAATAGAAGAGAGGAAAAATAAAAGAAAATAGAATAAGAAAAAAAGAAAATTAAAAAAAAAAAATTAACTTTGAAAGACCAAAGGATCAGGGGGAAAAAAGCCATGAATTCTATGCATTGCTTCCCCCAGCTCTGGGGTTCTGCAGTTCTCATAAACTTGGTCTTGGCTAGATGGTCTTGTTGATCTTTTTGGGGAGGGGCCTGTTGCTGTGATTCTCAAGTGTCTTTGCCAGAGGCGGAGTTGCACTGCCCTTGCCAGGGGCCAGGGCAAATTATCCGCGTGGGTTGTATCTTGGAGCTTTTGTTTCCTGAGTACTTTCTGCACCTGCTTTGGAGGGGAAGGAAGATGGTGGCCGTCTGGTCTCTGGCCAGAGGAGCCAAAAGCTGGGTCTCTGGCCACAGGAGCCAAAAGCCCCACTCCTCAGTGCACCCTCGGGGATGAGCCGTCAGTCCCTCCCGTTTCCCTGGTCTCCGGCCGCGCTCAGAGCTCCCCTGGCCTGTGACTGAGCTTCTCAGTCTCTGGTGCGCGCCCCTGTTTGGAGTCTCCAAACCCAGCAGATTCCTGCCGTGCTCCCGCGCTGCTTTTCCTAGAGGAGGAGGAGGGTCTCTCCGGATCTCCCCCTTGTGGGATCCGTGCCTGAAGAGCAGTGACCCGACTGTGTCTTGGATCATGGTTTAAGGTAACCCCTGGCTCAGTCTCTGCTGCCAGCTTCCCTGCTCCAATACCTGTGAGCTCTGTTGCACTCAGACACCCCTGGTCTTTCTGTCACCCCGTGGGTCCTGAGACCATACTGTCCCCACGAGGGCCCCATCCCCGCTTAGCCTCTGGAGCAGACTTCTAGAAGTTGTGATTTTGTGCTCCACTGCTCCGCTGCTTGCCGGGGAGCGGGCCCCTCCACCCACGGTCTATCTTCCCAAATGTCGCTTAGGATTCACGTCTCCACACATCCTACCTTCCAGAATGTGGTCAATTTTCTGTTCCTAGAGTCGCTGCTCTTCTTCTCTTCCATCTCCTGTGGGGTTTGTAGGTGTTCGGAACGGTTTGATGACTGTCCAGCTCAACTCCTGGGACCTGAGGAAATTTAGGTTTCCTCCTCTTCTGCTGTCTTGCTCTTCCTCCCTGGTTATTCACTTTAAATAGATAATATATATTATAAGCAGAGGTACTATCCTAATGGAGACTTAGAGACACAGGCAATATTTTTGGAAATCATCAGAGATTATTTTTCAACTCTGTGTTTTCTTTAACCTTGAGAAATACCTCATATTAAGGAACATATTTTTTCTTTGGTGGAGTATATAGCCATGTTGTCTAAAATAATTCCTTCTGTCTTCTCTACAAATGGAAAACAAGTGTAAAAATGTTGGCTTTTAATTTGTTTCTGACCTCTAGAAAACAATGACTTTTAGCCTCTCAGTCGAGTGGACTGGATTTTATTATTGGTGTCATCTTCTATTTAGGATGGGTGAGGACAGGAATGCCTGTGGGGCTCAGTCGGTGAAGCATTTGCCTTCAGCTCAGGTCAGATGCCCAGGGTCTTGGGATTGAGCCTCCCATGGGGCTCCCTGCCCAGTGGGAAGCCTGCTTTTCCTTCTCACTTTGCCTGCTGCCCTCCCTGCTTGTGCTGTCTGTCTGTCTGTCTGTCTCTCTCTGGTAAATAAATAAATAAAATCTTAAAAAAAAAATAGGATACCTGGTTGGCTTAGTCGGTTAAGCATCTGCCTTCAGCTGAGGTGATGGTCCTGGGATTCTGGGATCGAGTCTCCAATCGGGCTCCCTGCTCAGCGGCGCACCTGTTTCTCCCATTCTCCCTGCTCATGCTCTCTGTCACTATCTCTGTCTCTCTCAAATAAACATATAAAATAAAATAAATAAATAGAATAAATAATAATAAAGTAAAATGGTTGAGGATCCAGATGGTTGCTTGTAGCTTTGAGTTTCTGTTCATGAACTGTGGTTGGGTTTTGCAGAGCAGCCTGCTAAGACAGCAGGCTCCTGAAGCCCTTTTCAGATATGGCTGTAGCAGGGGCGCCCCCTTCATAACGGCAGCACCAGGGGAAAGAGACACCACCTGACCTCATCAGCCAGTGGTCCCAGGACTATTCTCCAAATGGCTGCCTCTCCTCACTGGGGGCGACTTTCTCCTCACCAGCACTTGTTTCTGTGCTCACCTCCTTCTGGGCTTCTCTTCCTGGCAGGCTGACAGTCCTTTCTGGAGACCCCCAGCTTCAACGTTGATGGGCACCAGGCTTTGTGTCCTGGAGCATTAACTGAACCTAACATCTCCTCAGTCCTCTGGTGAATAGTCCACAACCCTGGTTTTCATTTTGATATCTCCCAGTTGTTGTGGGAGGAGTAAAAAGCTTATTTAGTGCGTGGTATGCCTGGATTAGAGGAGAAACTACAAGCATGGAACCAAAAGATACTTGATGAAGATCAAATCCATGTCTTCAGCTGATGAGGAAGCTGCCAGGACACCGGGGACCACACTGAGTGGCTTATATACCTCGGTTCATCGAGTATACACAGCAGCTTTATGAGGCTAGCTTCGGTATCCGCTTGTTACTGCTGGAGAAATCAAGGCTTACGGAGACTAGGTAGCTCACTCAGCTCCTAGGCGGTGGAGTTGGGATTCTAACCCCGGTCCTTCCTACCCACACCCATGCTCTTGATGGTAACAGCCACTGCCTACCTGCTCGTTTGTGTTCCAGCCATTATTCCGAACGCCTTACCTGTATTAACTTGCTGCTTTCCTCCAGCAAAGCCGTGAGTTCGATACTGTTACCATATCATGTCCCCATTTCAAGCTTGAGAAGGTGTGGCAAATGAGTGCTAAAGAGAAGTGAGCTACGGAGCCCTGAGAGGACATGGACGAGCCTTAAATGTGTATTCCTAAGTGAAGGAAGCCGGTCTGAGAAGGCTCCATGCTGCATGATTCCAACTCGGACCTGCCGTGACATGTCCATAAAGCTGTAGGAAGAGCCGTGGTTGCCGGGAACTGAGAGGAGCGACGGGAGGACGAAGAGGTGGGTCACAGAGGGATTTCAGGGCATGGAAGGTGCTCTGTGGTACAGACACCTCAGGACCCACTTGTCCAAACCTGTGGAATGTACGGGAGTGACCCTCGAGGGGAGGGTCCGTAATGATGTGTCAGTGTGGGTTCATCAGTTCTAAAAAGGAACCATCTGGTGGGGGTGCAGATAGTGGGGAGGGGGGTGCATTGTGTGTGTGTGTGGGGGGGGGGATTATGGGATGTCTCTGTACCTTTGCCTCAATTTTTCTGTGAACCTGAAAATGCTTTAAAATGTAAAATCTTGGGACACCTGGCTGGCTCAGTCAGTAGAGCATGCGATTCTTATCTCAGGGTCCGAAGTTTGAGCCCCACATTGGTTGTAGAGATTATTAAAAAACAACAACAACAACAACAAAAAAACTCTTACAAAAATCTATGGAAAAGGAAAGAAGAAAAGAAAACGAGTCCCAGAGAGGTTAAGTCATTGCTGAGTCCCCACAGCCAGCAAGTGGCAGAGGCAGGGTGGCCCAGAACCTACGCTTGTAATCCCTGTGCTGTGTGGTCCCTCAGAACCCACCACGAGCTTAGCCCTTCCCCGAAGGCATTACCTGTACTAACTCGTAAGTCTCCTGTGCTGTTTGTGTTGGGGAGACTCGCCAGCTTCCTCTGTTTGGGCTGCTGTGAGAGACTCCCGCAGGCCAGCTGACTTCAACAACAGACATTTCCTCTCCGAGATCTGGAGGCTGCAAGGCTTAGCAAGCATTCAGGATGGGTTCTGGTGGGGGACCTGGTCCTGGTGTGAGTATGGCTGGGTGCTCACGCGCTGGGGAGAGACGAGGCAGGCCGGGCCACTCCTGCATTCTCTTAGAAGGGCAGTAATCCTGTCAGCAAGGTTCCCTCCCAGAGGCCCCGCCTCCACATATTCTGTTGGGAATGAAGATTTCCACCTGTGAATTTTGGAGGGATGTGAGCATCCAGTCCATAACACGAACTCACCAGAGCCTCTGGCTGGTGTTTGGGTCTTGGGATCGCCCACGTGGTTTGCCCTGGACTGAGGAAGCTCCCAGGGCGGGGGACTTAAATACTACAACCAGAAGGTCCAAGGCAAATTGGGACAGGTTGGTCCTGCACACCTCGCTGTGCTTACTTTCATTTGTCAGATGACACTCCTCTTTGCCCTGTGGGTGACTGCTCATTTCTGCATCTGTGTGGTACTGTGATTCCACCTGCCCAGAATGTTCTTTGTCTCTCGTGCTTTGCCAACTCTTCAGAGCTAACGCAGGGCCCCTTCCCACCGTTGGCATGACTGTGCCAACCATGCTGGGTACCTTGTGGGACCTCAGGCTTTAGTGGGCTCACCAGGAACCCAAGGACCACATGTGATATGGATTCTTGGCCACATTTATATCCTAGTCTTCTCCTACAATGGGATGCTGGGATGCCATGGAAATAAGTCTCCAGAAGTAAGTGTTCCTCTTCCTGGCCCTTCCAACATTATTGAACATGGTGCCTATGGTGGTTGGCTCCCGGTCTGTGAGGAGAGGGTCAGGTGGCATTGTTAATGTGACACGTTGAGGCTGCCCCTTTACTTAGCTCCCCACGCTGCCCTGTCGTGGTGGTAACACATGGGCCTCTGGCATTAGCTCGGTGGAAGATGGCAATCATTGTCCGTGTAGCTTGTCCCTTCCTCCCACGGCTGTGTACGTGTGCCGATAGAGGCCCAGTGCCCGGGCAGGTGGCACCTACTGTGATACAGTCAATCTTCCTACAAGTGTTAGAAACTTAGGGGGAAGGACGTTTGCCTGCTTTCTACTATTGCGATTGGTGGAATGCATTGTGAAAAATTCATACAAAGGAATCTGATAAAGATGAGGAAAATTAATACCACTCTAGATGTGGTAAGGGACACATGCCAATGACAGACAACAGGTGTTCTGGAGGATTTCTGGAAATAGGGGTAGACAAACCCATGGCTGGGCTTCCCCACAGAGGGACAGAGGGTGTTCTTTGTGTGTGGTTGTTTGTTTTTGTTGTTATTTATTTATTTATTTATTTATTTAGTGCAGTTATTCGTTTGAGTCAATTTCATTGACATATTGGGACCGTAGAGATGTGTGGTGTTGGTGCTCTGCCCTGACCTCCATGGGCAGACTTCTTTTTCCTCTGTAAGTGTGTGTGCATGTGCAGGGGTGTGTATGTGTGTGTGTGTGCATGCGTGTGCATGTGTATGTCGTTGAGCAGGCCTTTTTCTTAGCAGTGGCACCTGGACCCACAGGCTTTTACAGTTGGCACAGCCTGTATATATGCAGAGGGCTCAAAGGGCCCTTGGGCCGGTGGCTGAGCCTGCAAATCCAGCCTCCTTGCCTTGGCTTGGGACGTTGTGCAATGCTGTGCTCCCATGGATCAGGGTCGCGCCTCCTTGGTGGGCCTTGCTTAGGTCTTGCTGTCTCTGCTTCCTTCCTCTGCTTTTCCTGCCCTCTTGCCTGTCATTGGTTTCTCCTCAAGATCTGCTTCTGGGAAACCCAAACTAAGACACAACTGAAGTGACTGAATAAATTGTGGGTCTCTCCCCCAAGAGTTAATGCAACCATCAGAAGTGATGACTTGGAAGTTTAGTTATGGACTCACGAAGGTTTGGTGGAAAACACAGTTGACCATTCAGGGTCTGTGTCTCCCTAAAGTCCCTGTGTTGAAGCCCTACCCCCGATATGATGTGGTGGGGGGCTGTGGGAGGAAACTGGGTCAGGTCGTGAGGGCGGAGCCCCAGTGAATGGGACGAGAGCTCAGAAATGCCCCTTGCCTCCTCTGCCAGAGGAGGATACAGTGAGGAGGATGTGGCTGTGTGGGATTCGGGAAGCGGGCTGTCCACACGCACTGAATCTGCTGACATCTTGATCTTGGCTGTCCCGCCTTCAGAGATGTGGAGAGTCAATGTGTGTTGTTTAAGCCACCCAGCCTGTGGTATTTTGTTACGGCAGCGCAGTCTGCCTAAAACAGTTGGACATACCTCAAACTGTGTGATAAGAATTATGTTCAGGATAAAGGGTAATTTTCATGTTCTTCCATTAGCTTGCTGGTACCCCCTAATTTTTCTATACTAAAAATAACAGAGGTTCCTGGCTCAGTTTGGCTGAGTTGCTTAAGTATCGGCCTTCAGCTCAGGTCATGGTCCCAGAGTCCTGGGATTGAGTCCCAAGTCAGGCTCCTTGCTTAACAGGAGCCTACTTCTCCCCCCATCTTCCCCCCTACTCCTACTTATGCTCTCTCTCAAATAAATAAATAAAACCTAAAATTATAGTAAAAAATAACAACAAACATTGATCAAATGCTTACTGGTGCAGACATCTGTGATAAGTTATTTTATATACATTGCTTAATCCTTACAACACCTGGGGAAATAGACATGGTTATGAATTGTATGTTAGTTTTGGCAGCTAACACACAGAGAATTCAAGGAACCAACCTGAGGTGACACAGCTGGTGCGTATGTGAGCTGAAATTTATTCTGGTTGGACCTTGGAGCTCATCTTCAGAATCACTCCCATCTACTGTCTTCCAAGTGATCCTGCCTTACCATGCTGTTAAGTTCTAAAAGTTGAAAGTTAAAAAAACTTCTCCCAAATACTCATGTTTGGAACAGTATAATTACACACATCAATGGATGAATGGATCAGCAGAGTATGGCATAGGCAAAGAGAAGTAAGTCAAGCAGAGGAAGTCAATTATCATATGGTTTTACTTACTTGTGGAGCATAAGGAATAACACAGAGGACATTAGGAGAAGGAAAGGAAAAGTGAATTGGGAGAAATTGAAGGGGGGGACAAATCATGAAAGACTGTGGACTCTGAGAAACAAACTTGAGGGTTTTAGAGGGGAGGGTTTTGGGAGGATGGGTGAGCCTGGTGATGGACATTAAGGAGGGCACGGATTGCATGGAGCACTGGGTGTGGTGCCTAAACAATGAATCTTGGGACAATGCATGAAAAACTAATGATATATTTTATGGTGACTGACATAACACAATAAAAAAATATGGCATAGGCATACAGTCGAATATTATTCAGCCTTAAAAAGGAAGGACCTTCTGACATGCTACTACATACAATGTGCATGAACCTTGAAGACACTCAGTAAAGTGAAATAAGCCTGTCACAAGAGGACATGATTGTCTGATCCCACTGACAAGGGATCGCTGGAGTAGACAAATTCACAGGGACAGAGAGTACGGTGGTGGTGGCTGGGGCCCGGGGGAGGGTGAGTCGGAATTGGTCTTAAAGGGTGTAAAGTTTCAGTGTTGGCAAGATGAAAAAACTCACAGAGGTGGGTGGTGTGAAAAACTGTGTGAATGTACTTCCCATCACTGAGCTGTACACCTTAAAATGGTTCAGGTGGTACATTTTATGTTTTGTAGTGATGTGGTTTTTTTTTAATTTAATTTTTAATTTAATTTTTAATTTTTTATAAACATTTATTTTTATCCCCAGGGGTACAGGTCTGTGAATCGCCAGGTTTAAACACTTCACAGCACTCACCAAAGCACATACCCTCCCCAATGTCCATAACCCC
>NC_081574.1:5587815-5621126 GCF_022355385.1 Mustela nigripes | reverse complement strand
CTTTGGATTCACTTCTCCGCCGGTCCTACCTTTCAGAAAGTGGTTGTTTTTCTGTTTCCAGAATTGCTGTTCTTCTTCTCTTCCATCTGCCGATGGATTTGCAGGTGTTTGCAATCTTTAGATAAGCTATCTAGCTGATCTCCGGCCAGCTGAAGTCGTCTCAGCCGGCTACTTCTCCGCCATCTTGACTCCTCCTGGTGATGTGGTTTTTACCACAGTAAATGCACAGTTCCTAGACATAAGGACTCTGGAGCACGTTGGCCCCTGAGAAGCTTTGTGATAACTTTGTTTCTTCAGGGAAGATCTTGGCACCACACACCTCCCAGTGACTTTACTCCCTCCCGTTGGGGCTGTCATTTCCAGGCACTTTTGTACATTGCCCTCTTTGTAGGTGACCGCTGGGGGGGTTCGCCCCAAGGGTGTCTTGTTGCTGTTTTCTGCATGGTGCTGGGACCTTGAGCCCATCAGCGTGCTTCTGGAAAATTTGATCTGTCCGTGAGACTGGGCCATGGGTTGCCGAGAGAAGTTGTGTAGACACTATTCTGGGTGTGTCCATGAGGCTGTCTCACTCAGGATGAGATTAGTATTTGAACAGGTGGATGCAGTAAAGCAGATCGCCCAGTGCAGGGTGGCTGGGCCTTGTACAGTCCACTGAGGACTTGGATGGAACAAGGAGGCAGAGGAAGGGAGAGTTCATGCTTTGTGCCTGGCTGTCAGTGGGGGTCTCGGTCTTCTCTGCCCTAGGCCTGCGACTTACACCATTGGTTCTCCTTGTTCTCGGGGCTTCAGATGTGGACTGGAGCTATGCCTCCGCCAGCCCCAGGCCTCCAGCTTGCAGTCGGCAGATGGTGGGACTTCTTGGCCTCCAGGATCACGTTGAGTCAGTTTCTCCCAAGAAATCTCCCTGGGTAGATTCATTCCCTTGGTTCTATTCCTCTGAATGCCCCTGACTGGTATAGATGGACGGTTGCTTTTCCTCCTGAATATCTAAGGGAAGGAAGGTGAGGTTTAAGGGATGTGATAGTAAAGAATTTGAATATAAAAGAGGTGGCTTCAGGGACGCCTGGGTGGGTCCCTTGGTTGCGCATCTGACTCTTGATTTAGGCTCAGGTCACGTCTTAGGGTCCTGGGGTCGAGCCCCCACCCCCCTGAGCTCCCCACTCAGAGAGGAGTCTGCTTATCTCCCTGTCCATCTGCTCACTCTCCCTCTCTCACTTAAATCAATAAATCTTTTTTTTTTTTTTTAAAGGTGGCTTCAGACTAAACAGTTTTAAATCTGTCTATACTGAAGTTTGTTTGCTCACATTTTTTCTTCATGGAATTGTTATCTATGTATTTATTTTCTGCTTTAATGGGTTTGGCTGTTCTTATTTAGAAAAAAAAAATAAACAAAACCTTGATTTTACGAGTCTGATATTCTTGTGGCCAGATGGTACCCATTCCCTCGCAGCTGAACTGGAGCTCCTCGACCACACACCCCACGCTGACAAATAAGATGAAATATTCCCTTGTGTGGCATGAAACTGTGGAATATCTCAAAGAATTTCCTTCTGGAAATTGAGGTGCTGCTGGCGAATGTGGTGCTGAATGACTGTGGAACAGATTTTTCCTTATAGTGAACGTTTAATCTAATTTCGCATCCGTTTTAGGCTTCTGTGAAGCCATGTGAAATCATCCTTGGAACCTGCCTTATCGCATAGAGTGAGGCGTAAGAAGCCCAAAACAATGAAAAATAACGACTGACAAGTGGCAAGGGCTAAATGGGGCCCAGCTGGTTTTATTATCTTGGTATATACTCACTTTGCTTTTATTTTCCTGAGGTTTGTTCAGTGATAGTGTAGGGGCTATGATACCACACAGATCGTGCCAATTTGATTTACGAACCCTGGCAACAGAATCAGAGTAAACGAACTTTGGGAGAAATAATTAGAAGTTATTTCTGTGAACTCCGGATGCCTATAGGAAAGGAGACGCTTTGGTGTCAGGGCTAAGGCATGGCCTTTTCTCCTGACAGGTGCTTCGAACACGCACCGCAAGTGTTCCCAGTGCAGATGGGGCATCTCTCGGACACAGTGACCAGACTTCCTGAGCCCTGATGGTAGAGCGTGTGGCGTTAGTCCGAGTAATTTCGGATTTATGGTCAGGAGTCTGGGCCCAGCAGCCGTTTTATATCCTGAGTTCTCATTCGTAAACCTCCCTCTTGTCAACATTGCCTGAGAACCCGGAGTGTGTGTGTGTGGCCGCCATTACAGTAGGTGAGTGCAGTTATCCCAGACGCCATTAGCTCGTTGCCCAGATGGTGGCAGAATTGGGGAGCACACGTAGAGGGAATGGTGCAGGCCATGCTCACCAGCTCTGGTCTATGCTGGACATTCCCCTGACCCTTTAGAAGGCATGAGTGCCCCTGTGGTACTGCATTTGGGAAGTGCTGGCCGAAGGAACACTATTCTGAGAGGATGGGAAGAATTCGTATGTTATAACTGTGGCCTGGGTATTCTCTGTATAATTGCAACGTGGACTTCCTCAAAGCCTGACCAGTTGGTGAATACAAATAAGATGTTATTATTTTCAGAGATTTTATTTATTTATTTGAGAGAGAGGCAGTGAGAGAGAGCATGAGAGGCGAGAAGGGCAGCGGGGGAAGCAGACTCCCCGTGGAGCTGGGAGCCCGAAGTGGGACTCGATTCCGGGACTCTGGGATCATGACTTGAGCTGAAGGCAGTCGCTTAACCAACTGAGCCACCCAGGCGTGCAAGGTATTATTTTTAATATCTGCCCCCCTGTGATTTGTTGGTCTTACCTGTCCACACAGGGGAGCAAAAGGAAGAGTCCTTCAGTTGTGTCACAAGTGGACACAGATTTGCTCCCACGCCTCTGCTTTGCCCCTGGGGGAAGCTCGCTAGCCTGTACCTCGTTGCAGGCAGGCAGTCTGGCCTTGATAAGTCTGCACGTGTCTCTGGGACACGTGCTGATATGATCTGTCAGGTCTTCCAGCTGATCCCCATGGTGGCAGGAAGTGTGGGCCTGGTGGCCTTCCCGGGCTTTGGGTGGAGCAGTGTGTGTCCAGACCCTGCTCTGTCCCCTCCTCTGCCCCTGAGCTTCCTCTGTCTTCCTGTTGTGTAAAAATCTCCACCACGAGCTAAAACAGAGGCCCCACTACCCCATCTCAGGTGTCCAGCTGCATATGCAAATGTGGTCTTACACAGGGATCTCCTCTTACCCTGTCTTTCCTGAACTTCAGAACCCTGTAAGCTACTATTGCCTCCGACTGAACAGGTGAGAAAAGCTGGTCCAGAAGCATCAGGTGACTTGGGGAAGGTGGGGACAGCTAAGACAAGACGGAGGTGGAGGTTGAGCACGGTTACCTGGACTCCAAATCAGCATTCGTGGCCCCATAGCAGTTGTGGCCCCAGGATGGAGCCCGAGCTCCAGGCCAGGCCAGGCTGCGTGCTCCAGGCCAGGCCAGGCTGCGTTTTAAGGTACACAGTCCTGAATCCAACCGACATTGCACAGGGCTGCCTTTTAAATTTTTGGTAGCTCAGGCTCTAATGCAGTTTCTGAAAAAGGTATTTGGTGCTTAAAATAATAAGCAACAGCTTGTATAGAAGGTCCATCTTTACAGTATTTAAATTGATAAATATATTATATAAATACACAAAAAATAAGAGATCGGAGATTATTAATCTGATTGTAAAGGAGGGTAGGAACCTAGTTATGCATCACAGACGTGCCTACTAGTTCTCCCTGTGGTCAGTAGCCTTTTGTTTTCCTTTGCGCTGTGTTCAGTCCTAAGAGCAAGACGACCTGGAGCAGAGTGCGTCTTTCAGTCTGAGATTAGCATAAAAATCTGTCCTTATTGGAACCGCGATCCATCAGGCTGTTTGCTTACCCTCTGCCACAATTCAGTGTCTCTCTCCAGATTCATAAGTGATGTTCTTCAGTCAGGAAATGTATCACATGCTGGGATTGTCTATGCAAAAGTTAGGAAAATAAATAAAACAAGAGACGTTTTGGGAAAGGAGTAAGACAATTTCTGTCGTTGCACTTGCTAGGCAAACACATAACCAGGCAAGCTCAGCTGTGAAAGCAGCCCAAAAATAAGAATAAAAGAAACTTTTTTAACTGCAGACTTGGCTAGAACTTAATTTTGTGTTTCCTTTTGGGAGCAGTTATGGCCCGTCACACATGACCAGTACAGAATATGGGCTCATGAGAAACTCCTTGTAATCTGGTTTGCCATCTTTGTCGTTGCCTTTATTTTCTTGAAATAAATCACCAGATAATGTCTTTGGCCTGTGAAGGGGAGAAGATGAAATTCTTACGGCACTAACTGATGTGTAGACAAGGCAGCTCTAGCAAGTCTGTCCTGAGTTACCTCCCGCCATCAGCAGGTGGACCCCCTTGATAGACATTCGGGTCCACTGAGCCCTTTTCATTTGGGGTAGCACAACTCAGTCAGATGGTCAAGACGCAACTGTCTTGGTTCTTGTGATGCTGAGACATAGAAATGTGTCACACTGTGTCTGGGACAGCTACGGATGTCTACATGCTAATTTGCTTGGGTTGATTGGCACTGCCTTATGGAGACAGGTGCATGTGTTAATATTGCCCTGCCAGGGGCTGGAGGAAGGGGCACCAGGGGTGCATTCCTCGTTAAGGCACATAGACCTGCCATAGACAAAACGTGGGAAACCCTGACTTGGTGGGCCCCGCTGTGTTTGACATGGACTGCCTCCTTCCTGCACAGGCAGTGTTGCACAGGCTTCTGTTTTTTTCTGGGACTCGTTCAAGCATTCAGTAAGTGAAGTTCCAATGGGCCGGAACCTCTTCCTCAGCAGATGTTTCAGCAAATTGTTTTCCTGCTGCCACCACTTCAGAAGGTTTTTCTAACTCAGTAGACAGCTTAACTGCCTGTAGAGCTTGTGTGTGCCCCGCTTCCTACAGGCTCTCACTGCCCTTCAAGGCACAGTGTGGCTCACCTTTATGATGGGAGTGGGCTGTCACACTTTTCTGACCATGCCTCTAGCTCCCCGTCATCGAGGTCACCCCTCTGTCGCTCTCAGACGTTGTTACAAACATTAAAATGACACCTCAAGCTTTTTCCCTGGAGACTGACTGAGTAGTAATCCACTTCCTCTTCCAAAACAGGACACCTGTTACTGTCACAGGAAACCATCCCAGGGCATGCTGCCGAGCTGTCTGCTTGGACTACATTCCTTCCTCCGACACAGAACCCTTGGCCCTTGTTGTGTAGATTGCATTGATGTAGTACTTGAGTTTTCCTCTGGTTTAGACTTTGTGTTTGTTAAATCAGAATCACCTTCGGAACAGAATCTTTCTGTTGTGTATGGCCGGCGCCTGTGTGACTAGATTAAAAGGAAGGTATTTAGGGGAGCAGATGTGAATCTTGTGGTTATAGTGGGGATACAAGGCACACGGATAGAGAGTTGTGTTTCTTATTCCCTAAGTTTCTGTGTTGTTCATTTATCTTCACCATGATGAGATGCTGCATTTCTAATAACAAATAAAGGACATATTTTCGCAGTGCGCACAGATAGTTGCAAAGACGGTTAAACTGGCAAATGAAGATCGGTTATGCATCTCAGGTAGAGTCTCCTTTGAGCTATAGCTTAATTGAATCAAAGTTCAATTCGATGTTTTGATTTGTTTTCTGGGAGTCCTCATTCCCCTGTAATAGAATGGTAGTGAGACCCACTGGGAATTACGTTTTTTTGAGTACAGAACTTCAGGGAGTGGAAAAGAGCTCTTCCTGCATCTGAATGCATTTGTTACACATATTCAGAAGTGAATTTGAAGACTTATTGAAAATGTGATATTACTTCTGCTGTGTTTGAATGATTTTTAAATAACAATCCACTTGAAAATTTTAAGTTTGCTATTGCGGTTTAATGTTTAGTGTTTCTGCAGTGTGGTATATTATGCACAGTAAAAAAAGAAAGTCTCTATGTGAAGAGATACAAAATTATGCCATCATCAGAATACCCTAACTTGGAGAAAAAAAACCCAACACCCTAAAAATGAACAATGAGAGACTCTAGCCATGTCTTTGTATAGATCTTCTTCCAAGCATTTTGGTCAAGATGGTGTTTTTGGGACACAGCTACGTAGGTGGGAAGAACAGAAGTCTTTTGAGAGGCAGTGAACCTTCTGGAAGATGTTTGATTCAGTGAGTGGATTCTTTTGGTTATAGCTGAGAGAAATTCAGGTAGCTGAAGTAGAAAAGGTAATGTCTTTGCTCATGAAGCTAAGTATGGGTTAGGAGGATATATGTGATGAGTTTAAGTTGTGACTTATTCCAGGGGCTCAAACAGTACCCCTGGGGCTCTGTCTCTTTCTCTCCTCACATTGGCTCTGTGACTTTTATATGTTGGTTTCACCCATAGGCATGTTTTCTCTTCATGAGGTAAAAGATGACTACTGGCCACTGGGAACCCCGTACTTGCTCCAAAAGGAACCGAAAGCCACTCTTTGTCCCAGAGTCCTTACAGTACATCCCAAGAAAGAGTCTTATTGGCCCTGCTGAGATCATGGGTTCATCTTTGCCTGGGAGATGGAGTTCATGGGTTGACCAGGCTGCATTATGTTCCCGCAGTGGTGGGGTGGGCCGGGTGTGATGGTGAGTAAGCCACGGGGACAACATGCAGTGGAGGGAAGGTTGTTCTCAAAAAGAAAAGTCACTGGACGGACAAGCTCTGGTGTCTACCACAGAAGGCCGCTTCCCCAGGATCTGCTAAATTCATCAGTACCTAGATAAACTGCCTAAAGGAAATTATATTCAGGCATTTGATAACTAAGTGGATCTTGTATCCTCTTAAACTTCACTTCTAGCCAAGCAGTTGTAAACAATTACTTGTTATGATTCACTTAGAAAACTTAGGAAAAACTGTTGCTCAGATCAGTTTATATCAAAACTTTGTTGGAAATGCAGAAACTACATTTGGATTGACTTGGTGACTGTTGCCTCAACAGTCTTTTTCCAGTTCACTTAAATCTCCTTTACCTGAACTGCCTTACTTTACCTCCTAAAAATCCAGGTCCGGCATGAAATAATTATACATATGATGATGATAAATGTACACCTTTTACAAAGTGTATTTTTTTCCAGGTATCGAACAAAGCTTATCATGTGCCTTCTCTTGGGATAACTTTTATCAGCATTCTGTGAGATAAGTTTTAAAATCCTCACTTTTGTAAGTCAGTTTGGTGGAAACAGACAGCTTACCTGAGATCACACTGTGTGGCGGAGTAGGGGTTCTGAGGAGGTTTGTCTAGATCTGATGCCTGACTTTGGCCTCTGTGTGCACAGCCTGTCTATACAAGTCAAGTAAAAGAAGTTAAAGCGATTAAGGGGCTGAGCATGGAGCTGGGCAGAGTGGCTTTGTTTTGCAGGGAGAGATGATTTGAGGTCTTAAATGACTTAGGGGCGTTATTACAGGTCATTGACTCATTTTCATTCACATCTTCTTTACGCATCCAATTTTCAATCTGAGAATGTAGCCACTTAATTTCCATATGTAAAACAGATAAAAATAATCTTTATTAAGGAGATGGTATCCTGGATGAAACCCAGTATCTTTCACCATTAATTGCTCTATTTAAGTTTTAGGAGGGCAAAATGATAATTTTTTGCATGGTGCTTCATAGTTTGCTTGTAATATAATGTAGTGTAATGGGTCAGGCATTTCTCTTTTACTTATGAGAAATCTTAAATTTGGAGAGGTTGTTTGACTTCCTCCCAGTCTTCTGACTCCAGATCTCATGCTGTCAATTAAAATTCTTTAAAATAAAATAAAATAAAATTCTTTAAAAAGCAATTGCATGGTGGTGTAGGAAGGTGAGCAGAGCTGCCCTGTATCAAATAGGGATGGTCAGTTCTGGTGGAGGTAAACTGCCAGGGGAAGGAACTGTAATGGGGTTATTCAAATAGCCATTAATGATTTCCTTTTTTTTTTTTTTTTTTTAAGATTTTAGAGAGAGTATGAGCAGGAGAGGGGCAGAGGGAGAGGGACAAGCACAATGTCTGCTGAGTATGGAGCTCTGTGCAGGACTTGATCCCAGGACCCTGAGATCATGACCTGAGCAGGTCAGAAGCTTAATTGACTGAACCACCCAGGCGCCCCGATTGTGCTCTTATTTTTTATTATTTTTTCTTCTTTCAAATATATTTATGTTTAATTTTCTGTCCTTTTAACTTTTACTCCTTTTGACAAATATATAGCTTGCTGATTTTCAGCTTTCTTCTCTCATCCCATACATATTTTCAGGCAATGGATTTCACAGTGATGTCAGGTGCGTTCTGCATTTTAGTTCTGAAGGATTCTATTTTGCTACCATTAGGTTCAAAATACTTTCGAATTTTCTGTTGTAAGTTTTTTCTTTGATCCATGGGTCATATAAAAAAGAATTGCTTTATCTGAGACATTTAGGAATTTGTTCAATTATCTGTTTGTTAATGATATCCAGGCTAATTTCACTGTCATTTCTCTTGTCATTCATTCCCTCGGTATTTGTTGAGTCCTACTTTGTGCCTCCTCATATAATCAGTTTGGTAAATGTTCTCTATGCATTCTTTTCTTGTTTTTATTTTTTAAGAGGGAGAGAGAGAGAAAGAGAGAGAATCCCAAGCAGGCTCCATACCCAGCACAGAGCCCAATGGGGAGCTCGATCTCATGTTCCCGGGATCATGACCTGAGCGGAAATCAAAAGTCAGACACCCAACTGACTGAGCCACCAGGTTCCCCTTCTCCGTGCATTCTAAATACACGTGCATTCGATATATGTAGATTTAGCCAAATTTGTTAATTGCATTGTCAGATTCTCCATGTGTGATACCTTCTGTTTGACTTTTCTGTCATTTACTGAGAGAAGATCATTAAAATCTCTCAATCTGTTTGCAGATTTTTATTTTTTCAGCCTTTGGAGCTATGTTGTTTAATTATAATTTAATTTAATTAATTTAAAATGATTTTATCCCTCTGGGAGATGATCTCTTTTAAAATCTTAAAATATCTTCCTTTATTCTTTTTTTTTTTTTTTTTTTTGAAGTGTAATTGCCTTTTATTATTTCTTTTTCTGGAGAACAACTTTTCTTCAGTCCTTAAGGACTTAGCTCCTTACATGGGCTTTGGTGGAGGTCGTGGGGCAGCACCCGCGGGTCTAAATCGGGGTGGGGGTGTTCGGTCCTTCCTTGCTTCACGAGAGCGATTCCTGACTACCTTGCTGTGAATGGCACAACTCACGCAATAATGTAGCTTCACATAGAGCTTGGGAAGCACATAGGCGTCGAAGACACTGGCTTCGGAAATATCCCTGACAGCGGCGGCCTCTACTATGTTCCGAATAACAAACTTCTTAATGGCCTTGTCCTTGGGCACACAACGGGCACAGTTGGTGCAGCGAATAGGCTGCACGTGGCCGCGGCCCTTTTTGGCACGACCATTATTCCTCCTTTTCTTGGTCATCTTGGAAGCGGGACCCGAGAAAGAATCTTCCTTTATTCTTATTAATGTTTCTTGCCTTAAGTCTAATTTGTTTGATAGTAGTATGGCCACACCCAATCTTCTTTGGTAAATGTTCAAATGATACATTGTCTTTAGTTATTTTACTTCCAAAAGCTCTGTGTTCCTAAATTTTCTATATTTTAATATGCAAGCATATTTAGTTTTAAAAAATATTATCTATTAAAAAATACATAGTGGGGCACCTGGGTGGTTCTGTTGGTTAAGCATCTGACTCTTGATCTCTGCTTAGGTCTTGATCTCAGGGTCATGAGTTCAAGTCCCACATTGGGCTCCATGCTGGGTGTGGAGACTACTCTAATAAATAAATAAATAAATAGAGTCTACTAATCCTTTTTCTTTTAATTGGATAATTTGGTACTTTTACATTGTTGGTTATTACTGGCTTGGTTCATTTACATTACATGTCATTGTTTATATATTTTATTTTAGGTCTAAATCTACAATATTTTATCTGTATTCCATTTGTTCCATTTCATTTTTATTTGTTGTTTTTCTTAGTGTAATTGTTTTGACTTTGGAAACCTGATTTCACTGACATCTCCATCTGTCCTTCACAGATGTTTTATGCATATCTCCAGTTTCTTAGACTTTCTGGGGTTTATGAATAGTAATATGAATTAGCAATAACAATAATATACTTTTTATTAGTTCATTTCCTTTCTCAGCTATTCTGCACACATTTATTATCTTTCTAGTGATGATTTTTAGAAATTAAAATATGCATCCTTGATCTTTTAGAGCCTACTACAAATTATACTCTTTGTCTATTTTCCTTTTTTTTACAGTTTTATTATTATTATTATTATTTTTATTTTTAAAGATTTTATTTATTTATTTGACAGACAGAGATCACAAGTAGGCAGAGAGGCAGGCAGAGGGGGCGGGGAAGGCAGGCTCCCTGCTGAGCAGGAGCCCAATATGGGGCTCCATCCCAGGACCCTGAGATCATGACCTGAGCCGAAGGCAGAGGCTTTAACCCACTGAGCCACCCAGGCACCCCAATTTTTTTTTACTATTTTTTAAAACATATTTTATTTATTTATTTGACAGAGAGATCAAAAGTAGAGAGAGAGAGAGGCAGAGAGAGAGAGAGAGAGAGAGGAGAAAGCAGGCTCCCCACTGAGTGGAGAGCTGATACAGGGCTCGATCCCAGGACTCTGAGATCATCACCTGAGCCGAAGGTGGAGGCTTAACCCATTGAGCCACCCAGGCACCCCTAAAGTTTTTATTTTAATTCCGGTTAGTTAACACAGTGTTATATTAGTTTTAGGTGTACAATATGGTGATTCAGTAATTCCATAGATCATCTGGTATTCATCATAACAAGTGAGCTACTTAATCCGCATCACCTGTTTAATCCATCCCCCACCCACCATCAGTTTGTTCTCTTTCTTGATTTGTCTTTCTCTTTTTTCCCTTTGCTCATTGGTTTTATTTCTTAAATTCCACATATGAGTGAAATCATATGGCATTTGTCTTTCTTTGGACTGACTGATTTTGCTTAGCATAATACTCTCTAGCTCCATCCATGTCATTGCAAATGGCAAGATTTCATCATTTTTTATAGATGAATAATATTCTGTTGTATTCCATATCTATCTATCTATCTATCTCACATCTTTAGAAAAAAACCCATCTCATTTATTTATTTATTTGAGAGAAGGAGAGAGAGAGAGAGTGGTGTGCATGAGCTGGGGATGTGATTGAGGAGCAGAGGAAGAGAGAGAATCTCAAGCAGATTCTGCACTGAATGTGGAACCTGATGCAGGGTTTGATCTCATGACCCCAAGATCATGACCTGAGCTAAAATCAAGAGTTGGATGTTCCATATGCTGAGCCATCCAGGCACCCCATACCACATCTTCTTTGTCCATTCATCATTTGATGGACACATGGGCTGTTTCCATAATTTGGCTGTTGTAAATAGTGGTATATGAACATAGGGGTGATTGTATGTTTTATTTTTTTAAAAATTTTATTTATTTACCTGACAGACAGAGATCACAAGTAGGCAGAGAGGCAGCAGAGAGAGAGGAGGAAGCAGGCTCCCTGCTGAGCAGAGAACCTGATGTGGGGTTCTCAATCTGAGGACCCTGGCATCATGACCTGAGCTGGAGGCAGAGGCTTTACCCACTGAGCCACCTAGGCACCCCGTCAATGTATGTCTTTAAAGTAGTGTTTTTGTATTTTGGGGGTAAATACCTAGTAGTTTCATTGCTGGATTCATTGCTGGATCTATTTTTAACTTTTTGAGGAACCTCCATACTGTTTATCAGAGTGGGCTACATCAGTTTCATTCCCTCCAGCAGTGGATGAGGGTTCTTTTCTCTCCACATCCTTGCCAATATCTGTTGCTTCTTGTGTTTCTGATTTTAGCCATTCCAGTAGGAGTGAGGTGATATCAAATTTGTTTTTTTTTTCTTTAAAGATTTTATTTATTTATTTGACAGAGAGAGATCACAAGTAGGCAGAGAGGCAAGCAGAGAGAGAGAGGAGGAAGCAGGCTCCCTGCTGAGCAGAGAGCCCGATGCGGGACTCGATCCCAGGACCCTGAGATCATGACCTGAGCCGAAGGCAGCGGCTTAACTCACTGAGCCACCCAGGCGCCCTTCAAATTAGTTTTGATTTACATTTCCCTGATAATAAGTGATGCTGAGCATCTTTTCATGTGTTTGTTGGCCAACTGGATGTCTTCTCTGGAGAAATGCCTGTTCATGTTTTTTGCCCATTTTTAAAATGGGTTATTTATTTTTGGGGTGTTGATTGGTATCAATTCCTTTTTTTTTTTTTTTTTTTTTTTAAGATTTATTTGTTTGAGAGAGAGAGACAGAGTAGAATTCAAGATATTGTGTATGAACAAATGTTGGAGCCTCTGGATGATACGATTTTCCTCCAGTTTCCTTCTGGCAGGCAACTTGACCCAGGAAGTGGCTGAGTTGAGTGGAGAAATTTTGGTCCTTGTGAGATTTGATCTCTTTCCTCTGAGCCCTATTCCTAGAGCATAGCCTGGGGCATTTGCCAGGGCTGCTCTTCCTTGGCTAGCCTTGAACTCCAATTTTTGTTTTCCCAACATACAAGACTGCTGACACGCCATTTTGCCTTTTAAGTCTTTGGGTTTCTAATTTTTGCTTCACTTTCTAAGTCTAGTGAGTATCAGAAGTCATTTGCTGCAAGTCTCCTTCCCCCATATACCCCTAAGAACTTCTTCACTAAAGTCCTGGCCATTTTGGTAACTTTGAGCTCATTTTTTTTTTCCTGTCTCTGTGACACTCCTGCAAACTCCGAGCTGCCACCCTCCGCCTGGGTTGTCAGCCTCTTTTATGGTGCTTCTGCACCATAGAAAGGCTTCATGCCTTTCAGAGGAAGAAGTAGGAAGAGTGTGTGGCCTTGATATGTCCTTTTTTCTGTGGCTTCTCAAGACACTGCTGTGGTCTTTAGGCAGAATTGAGCAACACGTTGCTCATGTTACACTTGTTTACACCTCAGCACCAAGTCTGGTATGAGCCATGCTATAACAGAATGGAGATCTCTTCTGTGGTGATTTCGTGATTACATGGATGCTTCAAAGATTTTGTTTTTGTTTTTGTTCTGTCTTTTGTGTTAAAGAGTTTTTTACACGTGGCAGTCTTTTTCTGGAGGGTGGCGCTGGGCATTTTACCATAGTGTCTGAGAATGGCAGGGCTTCATATCCTAAGGGTGTTCCAACATGGCTACAATGCAGGGCTTCTCTGGGCTTCTTCACTTTCATTTCTGTAGGTGTCTCCTCTTAGGCTCCTCATTTCTGGAGGGCGACACCGTGGAGCAGCCACAGGGTGCATGAGCCTGGAGGCCAGCGATGTGAGGGCAGGAGGGGTTCTGGGGGTTCATGTGCGTGTTTCCCCTCAGCCCTCCATTCCTAGCATGGGAGCCGTGCCCACCCAGCTCTGCCAGCTCACAGCCGCTGCTGCATTCACTGTGCGGAGCTTCTAGTCTTCTGTAATCTGAAGGAGGGCGGCAGGGTGGGTCCCAGCCCCTCGTGTGGACCTCCAGTCCATCCACCTGAGTTCAGCCATTTCCAAGGCAGTGGGAGCCATTCTGAGTAACCCCCACGGGTACATCCACATGTCACTGGCCTGCCATGGCAAGTCACTTTTCAGCTTTCAGACTTGTATTGCTGCAATCTCCTCTAGTTCTGTTTCCTTTTCTTTCTTTCTTTCTTTCTTTTTTCTTTTAAAGATTTTATTTATTTATTTGAGACAGAAAGAGACAGAAACAGCATGAGGGGGAGAGGGGCAGAAGGAGAAGCAGACTCCCCACTGAGCTGGGAACCCGATGTGGTACTTGATCCCCGAACTCCCAGGACTCCAGGACCATGACCTGAGCTGAAGGCAATTGCTTAACTAACAGAGCCACCCGGGCACCCAGATCTCTTCTAGTTCTTTTAATGCTCTGAATCAGTGTACATTCCTGATACCTACCTACTGTCCTTTAGTGGGATTTCAGGAGGAGACGTGTTCAATCTGCCTCATTTTACTGGAGGTTTACAGTACTCTTAGTAACTAAAAGTAGTGGTGCCTGGGTGGTTTGGTCAGTTAAACATCTACTGTTGGCTCTGTTCATGATCTGGGGTTCCTGGGATTGAGCCCTGCATTGAGCTCCCTGCTCAGCCCCTGCTTGTGCTCTCTCTCAAATAAATAAAAAAATCTTAAAAAAATTAATAACTAAAGATATTTATTTAAAATTAATATCATTAAGAATTCTCTAAAAAATTGCATTTATGTCATATTCTTTGATAAAAACAAAGAAATCAACAACAAAGAACCCTTTCTGAATGTGTCCTGGTGTGAGTTTATTACACAAGTGACTGATCGTCATTTCAAACAGCACTGTATGGTGTTGGAATATTGATTTGACCTGGTAGAGAATTTCTTTGGTGTTTAAAGCGAAGGAGTGTGTGTCTGCTGAGATTGTGTTGGGGAGGAAGGGTGAGTGAATAACTTCTATTTGAAGTTTTTCAGTTTCTCTGAGAATTCAAACTGAAGGAGCTAGTGACATTGATAATGCATTGGCTATTGTGAAGGAGAAGATTGGGTTCTTATCTGGACTCTAGCATCTAGGAAAGAGTTATGATCCCTCTATTAGGAATGGACAGTGGAGAATCAGCTCAGGAACACAAGGACTTAGAAAATGGTTGAAGTTATTTTCTCAGAAAAGAAAGGAAGATCCTCCTGAAGTGGGTCTCCAGATTGGGCCTCGGATTGGAGGTGAGAATCCTCAAATGAGCAGGACCCAGGGCATGCTCTTAGGAGACCCCCCCTACCCCGGTCTCTTTAACAGAGCACCTCTGACATGCGTCCTTGCTCAGCTGCCGTGTCATGTCTGAGAAATGTACCATCAAGTACTCACTTTCAGTAAACTACAGATTGAATCCTGAGTGATTTTTTTCTCTTTTCCTTAGAACCTCTAACAGGTTTACTTTCTCTATTTTGAAATCTAATGGATTTCTTTCCCTTGTCTTCATGTTTGCTTCTTTCTATGAGCATCTACTGAGAACTTTTTGTGTGTATACCTCAATATATTAGGTGGTCTTCCCTCTGGACTCCTTCCACTGGACTTGGTTTGTCTTATAGATGTGCACTGACAGGCTGAATGTCCTTAAATTATCAGGGCAGTTTTGCTATAAATGAAAGAGTCCTAATTCAAATGATCGCAAGCCAAGAAAAGACTCCATTGCCTCATGCGAATCGGAAATTTGGGGGTATAGCTGTAAGTTGGCATGCCTGGATCTCATAGAACAAAGAACCATGTGATCAAGATCAGCTTTTCCCTCAGCCCAGCTTTCCTCTGGGTTACCTTTATTTCCAGGCACATTTTCCCTGCGTGGTTTCTAAGTACTATATGAGTTTACATCATGTCAAAATTAACTCTGGAGAAAGAGGTCCCCCTTTCCCACAATTCCAGTAACATCCCCAGGAACATTCTCCTTGGCAAGGTGGGGACCACCTGTCTGTTCCTCAGCCAGTCGCAGTGTCCCAGGAATCCAGTGTTGCGATTGGCTAGGCCTGGGTCCTGGGTTCATTCTTTGTGTCTAGGAGGGGTTGGGCCCCCCGAACCATAAAAGCCAGGAGTGGGAAAAGGTTACTTCCCATAGAAGTTCTGGAGGGGGAAAAAAAAAGTGCCTGGTGTCTTTGAGTAAGATAAACATTTTCCTTTCCGGGGCTGGAGGCTGACACGGGGTCCTTACCCCGTCCTTCAGAGAGCTAGCTCACCTTGGCCGTGTGTGTCGATAACAGGGCACGTTCTCCCCCAGGTTCCCTCCATCTCCAGGATTCTGTGCAAGGACTTCTCTCTGGGAGAGCTCCCAGCACATGCTACCCCAGCCTTCCTCGCTCTCACACATTCACACAGCATCTTTTACCTGCCTCCTCCCTCAGATTCTCTTCTACCTCTGCCCACTGACTTCTGACCCCTCTTCTCTCTCTTTCCTCACTCTGCATTTGACAGAAAAGCACCTGCCGTTGCAGCTGTCAGTCCTACGTGTGTGCGGTGTGACTTGCATATACGAAGGCGAGTGAGTCAGGAGCTTAAGTGCTGTGAGCTGTGATAAGCCTCTCTAAAGATGTCCAGGTCCCCTTCCGTCTTCACAGAGGTCACCCCTCATCTGAATCATTTTCTGACTTCGTCGTTTTTACTCAATGATTGACATTTAAAATCAGCTCTTTCCGGGTAAGTTTTCCTTGGGTTTGGCTGAGTTGCGGGTCTTTGAGAGCGTTGTGAAACTCAGGCCCACAGCTCCAGAGCGCATGGGCCGGACCGCACAACGAGCGATGGTTGTGACAGTTCAGCTCTGCAAAACCTTCCGCTGAACCTGTCCCACCTCCCGAAACAAACAGTGACTACAGTGTCCTCTGATGGGGAGTTGAAGTGGAGAGGCTCCCACTCTGGAAAGGCCTCTGGAGCGAGGCTGAAACCTGCTTCTCAGGCGTCCTGCACCCCTCGCTCTGTCCCATGTGATCACTTTCACAGCCAAAGTGATGCTCAGGATAACAGTTTCGGTTCAGAGGCCGCCGCTGTGGTTTCGAGAGCTGAGGGTGTTAGTGCTCTGCCCCATTTTCCCATTCCGAGTGCCGCCGAGAAGCTCCATCTTTGCAGCATGGTGCAAGCCCAGTTGCCGACCACGTTGTAAATCCTGTCCTCTGGATTCCTTGCACCGGGGATGGTGGCTCTCCCACAGGGAGGAGTGTTCTCTGGGGACAGAAACTTCACCGCCGAGCCCTCTCTCACTCACTCAATGCCATCATTTGCCAACTCTTGGTCCCCTTTTCCCGCTGTGTGCCTTCGAATCCTTCCTTTGCTCTGCAGCGCCCACACATCAATATCAAGCGTGTGGGCGGGAGAGTACTGTAGTCCTTGTGCCCGAGTGTGTAAAGTACTTCCCCATTTCATCCCTCTCTGAGTTGCACCATCGCCACCTTCAGAGAGCTGGCGAAGGAAGGGAAGGCCTTACGCGGGGAAGTGTGCAGCGTGTCGGTGGTGCGGAGTTACACGGGAAGAGGGCTACTGCCAAAGCAGCCAGGTCTAGAGAAAGGACCAGGCTCTGGCTGCGATCTTCCTCCAGCTCTAGGCACTGCTCTGGACTGCGGTGTAGACGGTGATGTGGGTGGACATGCTGTTCGGCAGGCTCCAAGGCACAGCGCACCGGTGGCCGCGGAGCCGTGTTGTCATCATCAGTTAGCCTCGGTCCTGCGCATATTGATAGGTGGCTTGTAATAAGATTAATTAGTTGCTGAGGCATGGGCTTGTCATATCCTGTTAAATGATTTTCTATCCAATACAGATACCTAAATCTGTTCATTGGATTCGAGATGCAATACCACAATGACGGATATTAAATCAAAGCTTGATGTCTTGGCATGGCTTGTCATAGATCTCTTAAAGTTCTGGAAACTTCCTCTGCTTTTTTGGTACATATATCTTTTTGTCAGGGTTTTCAAAGTTGGCTGATTTTTAAAAACAAATATGGACTTCTGTTTAGTGTAAATGTGTCCTTGAGTAGGTTTAAGAGGGATGTAGACCCTTTTCAAATGACTAATGAATAAGAAAACTGAAACAGTAATAAGGGAGCATTGTTCATCGTTAGAAGGTGAAGGATTTCTGGTATCATTTCCTGGAGAAATGACTTTCTGTTTGGAATCTGCAAAAGAAATCCAGACTTAGAGCAGGGGGTGGACACCAGCTGCACCTTCAGGGCTCTCCTGGCCTGGAGTGTGCTGGGGGCCCTGCCCCTGGCAGCAAGGGAGGAGACGGGGCGTTCTTCATTTCCATGCCCACTGCGTAGCTCAGGGTCTCCCCAGCATTCCTTGAATGGTCAGAAAATCCTCTCAGCTGGTCAGGCCACTACCCCTATTTGCTGCTCCTCATTCTAAGTCCTCCTGCTCAAAAGATTGTCTTTGTAAATGATAGCTGTGAGCTGGCGGCTAGAGCACTGGCCACCGGCCACCTCAGTGGATCTAGGCAGCTGGGATTGGGCATCCTTCCTTCCGGATCATGTTTCTAGATGTTCCTTCCAGACCATGAGCCCTTTTGGTGAGGAGACAGCCCTGATTCTGCTAACCCTCGCTTTGAAACCTCTCGGGGTATATCTTGCTTAGGGATGACGGGCACTTAAGACTTCCCGCAGTCCGTACTCGTGCCTTCTCTCAGCCTCGTGTTCCGTCTGCTCAACCCACATGCCCCAGGCAGGAGTCTTGTTGGGTCTCATGGCACCCTTAGGGCACACTGTCTTCTTTCCGCCTTCCCCTCCTTGCCAGGCAGGTTTCTGTTTGCAGAGCTGTTCTGTTAGCCTTCTTTAGCCTGCTAGCCTTCTTTAGCCTTTGAAACCGCAGATCTCCTCGGTGAAGCTTTTCCTGAAGACTGAGCCCTCCAGGAAGACCTCCTGTGACCTGGTGCTTCCCTGTTGTCCTGTAAAATTCTGCCTGTCTCTGTTGCATTTTTTACTGTATGCAGTCACTGGGCAGGTTGGTGTGTTTAGCTCTCCAGGATTTGGAGGGTGAGAGGCATATGTTTGCTTGCAGATGGGGTATGGTACAGATTTCCACTATGTAGATTTGGGTATGGGTTTTACCTCCATAATTTTGCTATTTTAAACTCTGCTTCAAAGTCTTCTAGTAGCTGTGCCCCAGGGGTGACCTATCCTTGATCAGCCACCCATCTCTGAACAGCTACTGTGTCTGGGGATGCAGGAGGCTCCTTGGCTGGACCTGGCTCGTGGGCTAAGCCCTGTACATGTGGGGGTGGGGTCAGACCCCCTCATGCTGCAGGGAAGGAAGAGGGGGGCAGGAGAACTCCGCAAAAGGGAGTGGTGCAGGGGACACAAAAAAGAGTCACAAATATCAACTCTACCTAGGGGCAAGCAAGTGAAAGGGTAACCATGGAAATGATTGCACATCTCATAGGAATTAGGTAAAAAGAGAAAATAGGCCATATATTATTCACCATGATAAATTTCAATTGCCCAGAAATAAAAAAAGGAAAAAAAAAAAAAAAAACCAACAAACAACGGGAATAGTATTTAAGCACTTGAACCAGAAATATATTTCCCATGAGCTCTCGTGATCACCAAGAACATTAGCACTGGGGGCCCTGTGGAAGCAGGAGGAACGCAGTTCCTGAGCAAAAGGAAGGACCGTCTTTCTGATTAAAGGCCGCGCTGCTGTCTCAGTGGACGTGCTCGATGCAACCTTGAGCATCTCCAGTCAGTGAGCACGGTGACCTGCCTTTGTATCACCGGCAACCACTTCGTTTGCAATAGTAACACAGTCTGCCCGGCGTGGTTATTATAATGGAGCATAAACCGCCGGATACAGATGCTGTAATCTTCACTAGGTTGTTGTACTTGTGTGGCGATGTGAAGAATCGATCCAGGACACATTTCAAACGTATGCAGGACGGGGGCTCATCCCGATGGTATGTCTAGACTCTCGGGCCAGCCTTTTCCCACTCCAGTCCATTCTTCAAACCGCCACGTGAGCTGTCTTTCTAAAATGCCAATCAGATCACGATCCTTCCCTGCTTAAAATTTCCTGATGGCTCTCGACTGCCATCAGACTTAGATAAAGTCCAGAATCCTAAATAAGACATTCAAAGCGTGCTCATCCTGGGTGCATTCGCTCTCTATGCCTGCTTCTGCTGCAGACACAAGGCCACTTTTCCCTGAAGGCTGGGCTTCTGCTTGCCTCTGGGCTTTGCTTACTCTGTTCCTCCAGCCTGCAGACCCTTCCCCATCCTTCCTCTTTAAGCTTAGGCCTGGTCGACTTGGTGACCCCCGCTCCATTAACTACAGCAGAATTTACTAGCCCCGCTGTTGACTTCTAGAGTGCTTTGTTCTTCTTCCCTGGCCACCCCTACACTAAAATAGTTGTTCATCTACCTGTTTGGTTCCTGACAAGGGTGAGCCCCTCACAGTGTCTTTTTATAATACTAGTTCCTACTGAGCACTCAGTATGTTTGTAGGATCAGTGAATGTAAGGAAGACTATCAATGCAAAGTAATTTGTACATTTCTGCATTCCAAATGGTTGGGAATTTTTGGGGTGCATCGAGACAGTTTCGGTAAAACATGCATATTGGCAGTTCTAGATCTGGGACACGGTCACAGTGTTGAGTGTGTGTTAGCCCATTTTCCTGCACCGCTGCTGTGCTCTGTGACCTAGAAACAGCCCCTCTGTGCCACTGAGATGGGGAAATCTCATCCTACTGCATCCTTGTGGGGCCCTAGGAAGTAGGATTTTCAGATGCAGCTCAGTTGGCTTCTGCATTTTACCTGGAATTGCCCAGAATGGGGTTCCTGCAGGTGTGCGGTGGTGGAGAAGGTTGTTGATCTGCAGTCCAGGCCCGGGAGGTGGGAGGGAGCTTCAGAGGATGAGGGAGGAGCCGGGTCTCCAGTAAGAGTGCTGGGATGGGGCTGGGGGTGTGTGGCAAAGAGCACGGAGCCCTGCAGGGGTGTCCAGCGTCCCTTCCTCGCTCCCAGCCGGGCCCCTTATAGCGGGTGATCCTGTAAGCAGGGGAATGACCGCGGTCGCAGTTGGGTCCCTCGCCCGCCTCCCCTCCTGGCTCACTGTCAGTAGGGCCTGGGGGGGGGGCGTCCCAGGCTCCCCTGCCTCTCTAGCGCCTTTCTCTGAGGGCGACTAGCGCAAGGTGCCCAGCGGAGTGCGGACCAGACTGGGGGAAGCGAAACAGGGGTTCAGAGCCGGAATAGGGGGTGTAGTGGGGAGAGAAGGTGGGGGAGGGTCCAGGCCAAGTGTAGACCAATTACTCAGATAATGGGAGTTTCTTAGGCTTTGCAGTTAGCCATGTGGGATCTGATCCCAGTTCCACCGCCTGAAAAGCCTCGGGTAAACTATTTGAATTCCCGGGACGCCTGGGTGGCTCAGTTGGTTAAGCAGCTGCCTTCGGCTCAGGTCATGATCCCAGGGTCCTGGGATCGAGTCCCACATCAGGCTCCTTGCTTGGCAGAGAGCCTGCTTCTCCCTCTGCCTCTGCCTGCCTCTCTGTCTGCCTGTGCTCGCTCGCTCTCTCTCCCTCTGTCTCTGACAAATAAATAAAATCTTTAAAAAAAAAAAAAAAACAAAACCTATTTGAATTCCCTGCCCCTTGGTGGTGTTGTCTACATGAGGAGGACACTGGAGGAGGACACTGGTGACCCCGTCAGAAGGCTGATGGGGTGCTGAGGTGGCACATACGGGTAGCGCAGCACTCCCGGGAAGGTTCAGGCTCCTCACTGGATCTGCTGGGAGCTGGGAGTCCCGGGGCTCAGCTCTGCCCCGTCCGGGGGCTCCCCTCTGCCCCATCCGCTCTGCTCCGCTTCCCCTCTCGTCCCCTTCCTTCCTGTCCCTTCCCTTCCGCTCTCATCTCTCCCTGGTCCCTGTCTCTCCGGCTCTCTCCCCCCCCCCCCCCCCTTAGGTTCCCACCGCAGGCACCAGCTGTGTGAGGGAAGAAGCCTTCAGATGACGCAGCCCCGCACCCTCCGACAGCACCTTCTGGATGGGAGGCGTGTCCAGGGCTTGGCCAACCCGTTTCAGAGCCGCTGCAGCCCCTAACGGGGGATGCTGGCGAGAAGGCGGCAGAGAACAGGCCGTCGGATGTCCCGCCGCCTCCAGGTTCCCTGTCCCTCCCTGGGCAAGGTCCCCGGAAACTGCTGGGAGGCCTTGGAACTCCGTGGGCTTCTCGAACCCTTGTGCTTGGCTCCAGTGGCTCTGTCTGTGTGGGACTTCCGTGTCCACTGGCCGCGGGCTACACGTGGGCGCACTGGGCTCTGGCGGCTCTGGCCTTCCTCCCCTTCTGGCCTGGAGCCCAGCGGCTCCTCCATGCACTCCCCGCGGACACCACAGCGCCTGCCTTCGGGCGCTGGCTCCCCCTCCCCCAGCAAGGTTGCAGGCCCTTCGAGGACCAGGCCTGGTCTTGTTCATTGGTTCGTGCTTCACGGCTCTATTGTGTATAACCCTGTGTCGGGCACCACGGCCTCGGACCTGCCAGCAAACGACGTGTTCTCGAGTCAGACTAGATAAATACATGATATGAAATCAAATTATCAGGATTTTTGCTGGACTGGAGAGGTTGAAGCAGGGGCCAGGAGGCAGCTGTCCCAGCAGAGGGGAGAAGAAAAGCGGCCCCTGGGAGCCCTGAGGGTACTGGATATGGGGGTGGGTTCGGGGCATTTGCAGAACTTGGTGGCGGCATCACTTCCTTCGCTAGAAAAACCTGCTGCTCGGGCAGACGCTGGCTGCCACGTTCTGGGGGAGTAGGCCAAGGTCCGGATTCAGTTGTGAGCACCACATATAAGGATCCTCGGGTCACGGAGTGTGGCATGAGAGTTGAGAGGAGGTGGCGTCCCAGCAGATGTCACAGAGGCCTTCCCCCAGCCAGAAAGGAGTGGGTGGGCAGGAGGCCTAGACAGTTAGGGATTAAGGAAGGGGAGCCAGCAAATGAGTTCTGGGAATGAGTCTGTAGGCACAGCCTTGTTTCAGTGAACTTGTTAGGGGTGGAATGTCTGGGTCCCAAATTCACACGTTGAGGTCCTTGTCTTCAAAATGATGGTGTTCGGAGGTGGGACACTGGGAAGTGGTGAGGTCCCGAGGATGGAGTACTGCCCTTTGAAAGAGCCCCCAGAGAGCTCTCTGGCCCCTTCCAGCGTGTGAGCGTACTGTGAGATGAAGGCCCGGGAGAGGGTCCTCCGCAGAGCCCCACGATGCTGACACCCAGCCTTACCCCCCAGCCTCCCAGAGTGGTTGATCCGCCCACCGGAGCGTGGTGTTTTGTTAGAGCGCCCCGTGCTGTTGAAGGCACGAGCATCCTCACGTTCTCGCTGTTTGGTTGGGGCCCACTGGGTGTCTGCCCTTCCTGGGGCTCTTACCGGTTGTGCAGTGGGGAGAAAGAGCTGTGAATAGAAGGCCCAGCAGACTTTCCCCTCCTAGAGAGGTGACTCAAGACCATGTGTGCAAAGGCTCCAGTTGCCTTATCTGTGAGAGGGAATTTCTGGATTCCATCAGCCACGCTTGCACTCGTGGGGGTTAGCATACTTTCCGGCATTAGGATATGATGCAGGATGCTTGGAGCCCTGAAGCGGTAAACACGAATCTCAAACTAAGAGAGTTTTAGAATCACTCAGGAACTTTGAACAGTGCTTGTGTGGTTACACTTGGTCCAGCTGTGGGCTGTCTCTGATGTGGCATTTAAAAAAGTGTTTTTTGAGAGAGAGAGAGTCAGGGTAGGCAGGAGCAAAGGGAAGGAATCTTAAGCAGACTTCTTGCTGAGCAGAGAGCCCAACACGGGGCTCGATCTCACCAACCTGAGATCATGAGATTGAAACCGAGAGTCAGACACTTCACTGAAATCCTCCCCAGGTGGCCTTGAGCTGAGGGTTTTACATTCCTCCAGGCTGGGCTGTCCAGGTGCTCTGTGAGATTTGCCTTTGTCGTTGTCCTGAGCTTGCACTTACTCTCTGCTCTCCCCCAACCTGCAGCAAGCGGTTCCTCTCTGTCCCAAGCAGCAGAACCTGTTCTTTTCTAGCTTCTTTCTTTCTTTTTAAATATTTTATTTATTTATTTATTTGACAGAGAGAGATCACAAGTAGGCAGAGAGGCAGAGAGAGAGAGGGACCAGAGAGCCCGATGCAGGGCTCGATCCCAGCACCCTGGGATCATACCTGAGCCGAAGGCAGAGGCTTAAGCCACTGAGCCACCCAGGCACCCCTCTAGCTTCTTTCTGACAGACATTACTGAAACATTATTTATTATAATTGCTCAAAAACACTGATTTTCTCTGTTTTCTCTGTGTGCTCTCTGTTTGGAGATGTAAGCATGAACAGCTCACTATGATCACTTGAGGTTGGGAGTTCCTGGACCCAGTGAAACCCAAGGCCCTTTTTAGCTCTTGAGCTTCTGAAAAAGCAAATCTTTGGCCCTAATTTTTCCATTGATGGAATGTATAGTGTTTCTAGGGGGAAACTTTTATCGGCACTATTAGGAATATGCATGAAATTTACATTTGAAAGCATTCAATGCAAAATGCATTGAAGCTTCAGGAAGTTCCTAATGACTTGCCATCCTCCAGCTAACACAAGAGAAAAAAAATTTGTAGACTTGTGTTTGGATTGGGAGAAGTTGGATTTCAAGAACACTGTAGACCATCTGGACCATTGGGGCATACATTGGTTTGCATAGGTGAAGGTCTGTGAACTCAGAACACCCAAGAGTCATTTTAAAAGTTTGTTGATGGCAGAGGGGGAGACCACCTGCCCTTGCAGAAGACTGTGGTCCTAATGGGACGTTGGTCACCTGAATTGCATTGGCAGTGGAGGAAGGGCTCTCCTGTGCCTCACTTTGACTCTCCTGGTGTTTTATTCCATTCATGTTTGCAATTTACCTGTGATATGGAAGAAGATGAAAGGTTTTCTCGATGGTAGTATTTCTTTTTGGTAAATAACACCACAATCCCATGTCCATTTCAGAGGGAAGCCCTCTGTTAACTGTGTCAGGGTTAGAAGAAGTGTAGCAGTTAGGATCTCCTAACCAGTTGTGTTAGGTTACTGGGCAGGTTACTCACCCTTTCCGGGTAGTCTGTGTCTCATGGGTCCTGGTAGTGCCTGACTCAGAGACCTGGCATACGCCTTCAATGAATAAAAAAAACATGTTACCTTCCCAGAGCCTATCTTGGCCCATTTTAAACACTAACGAGTGTTGAGATGATGGTTCTAGACTTCGGAGAGGGAGCTGCTCCTTCACTAGTTCCCTGGCGATAGCTCACTAAACTTACAAAAGCTCAAATTTCTCCCTGTAAGCCAAGACTAGTAACACACTGTGAGATGACGTGAGCCCCGAAATGCTGATACAAAAAAATCTTGTATGATTGGAAGGATTCCCGATTGGTGTTCTAGGTGTTTCCATAGTTGACGTGGAAATGGAGATTAAGGCAACTTTCTCCCTGCAATGAACCACTGTTTAATTTAGCAAATGTTTTGAAAATGATAGCTATTCCTAATTATGAAATCACTTGTTAACCCCAAACCTGAGCTACGTGCTCTGCATGTTGGAAGATACGCCCTTTGTGGTGTGTGTGTACGTGCACGCATGTAATGCCACCCGTCTGTCCGTCTGTGTCCTGTCCATGTCTGGTGAGGTGTGACACGCTGGTGTACTTGGAGGATGTTCGTCTGCACCCCTATAGCTCTCCTGTTCCGGGAAAGCGTGACAAGACAGTATGAGACCACGAGACAGAAAGGGAAAGCTACCTGTGATTAGAGCAAATAGGATTAATTTTAGCAAGAGGAAACAGGAACAGGAGAGAGGTGCAGATCGGAAGTTCGAGGAAAGGGCCAGGGATTGTTGGTGGATCCCAGTGTCTGTTCTCCCCTTGTCTCTGTAGTCACAGAATCCTCCTTATGGGGGCACGTCACCAGGTTGGTCCTGGTCTGAGGGGTGTCTTGGGACTCTTGGTGCTACAGCGAGACAGCACTCCGTCCAAGACACAGCGGAGGGGAGGGCCTCCAGCTCACCCCCGTTCTGCCCCAGCGGGCTGACATACATACATGTGATGTGTGTAAGTTCCCGGTCATGTCCTTTCAGGGGCAAACTCCGGCCCCTATTCTCTTTATCTGTCCCTGAGTCTGGGTAGCTGGTCGTGGGGCTCGGCGCGGCTTCCGCCCCGGCACTGCTGGATGGTTTCAGTGAGAGCGAAGTCGCCCTCGACACTCTGGCCCGTTCAAATACCAGCAAGAGGCAAGTCGGCCAGCCAGTGATGCCGAAGAACAGCGGGGCAGCCGGTGAGTCAGTGTGCGTGGGGCTTCTCTTCACACAGCCCAGAGACGCAAGAGCAGGGTGATACGGGCCCCAGTAAACAGGGAGCACCCACTTTTCAGTCCCTTTCCCTGGATGCACGGAAGATGCTAGATCCACTGCCCTCTGACTTGGGATTCCTAAGCCCTTATTTTGTAAGGAGGTATACAGGCAGCCGCCATTGGAGCCCATGACATCACAGGTTTTCTTACTCGTGGACTTGTTTGTCCTTGGCCACAAGCCCCATGGAGGCCTGGGCTCGGGGACCATGAGCGTGTGGGTTTTACAGCAGCTCCCCATGAGGATGAAGCCCGTGCCCCAGGAGGGCTGAGCCTCATACTTGCCCTGCACCGTTCACTGAGCCACAGTTTCGCTGGGCCTCTTTCTTCTGGAGGCTGAGCCCGGACTCTGAGCAGTATGAATGAGGCCTACAGCCAAGGGTCCGTACCCAGGAGAGGTACGGGAGGGAGAGCATGCCGAGGGCAGGGGCTGGGAGAGGAGCCCCCTGAGGCCGGATCCTCTCTCCTGGCATGGCAGGTCATCAAAGAATACTAAAAAGTTCCTACAAGTCACTTCAACTACTTAGGAATCTTCTGTGCTCAAGATAGAACAGAAACGGTTCTAATGAGTTCTCTGCCGTGAGGGCTCCTTCACCTCCTGTTGCTCAAGGGGCTACGTGCCCTTACCAGTTTCTGAGGAGAAAACGGTACCTCCCAGGTATTACCTGACTCCGAAATCTCCTTTGCTCCTGGTAACTGAAGAAGTTGCAGTGTGCATCACAAACATGAGAGCTTGTGTAGGAAGGAACTGGGTTTTGTTTTGTTTTGTTTTGAATTTTTCAGAAGACTCCTACTCTGGTGTGTTGCTGTTGGAGTGACATTCTGTACTGACTTCTTAGCAGAGCTCTCCCGAGGAGGATTCAGGACACGAAAATCAGCCTCTTTGTGTGTGTTTTTGAGGTGCTTGTTGGGGGGTGTTTTCTGGTCAGAGTGTTACAGTTACTCATTTGCATTGTAATCAGTATTTTTATGTAGAAGAACATCCCTGGTAGTTGAAAAGAAGTTAGTGAGGAAATGCCAGTTCTTTTGAAAACAGGAAGCCTGTCCGCGCTTTGGGGGCAGGTTTTCTGGGAAGAAAAAGCCCATCCCCCTGTGTGAAATAGCTGGGGGGTCCTCCTCCCCAGGTGTTACGGGCTGAGCAATCCAAGCAGTAGCAGCCCCTCCAGGAAACCCTGTTTCTAGAGTTTGCGCCATTAATAAGAGAAGACTGTTGTAAGCAGAAGTGACACTGATAATGGACAAACACTTATTTCTTTCAGTATTTTCAGTCCCCCTTGTGATGCTTAATTTTGTGCATCACCGGCCAAGCCGAGGGATGCACAGGTAGTTGGTGAGACCATGTTCCTGGGCGTGTCGTGGGGCTGTTTCCAGAAGTGAGGAGCGTGAATCAGGAGACGGAGTGAGTGAAGAAGGTGCCCTCACCGGGGCGGGTGGGCAGCAGCCAATCCACGGAGGGCCCAGCGAGAACGGAAAGGCAGGGGAAGAGTGAACCCACGCTCTCTGCTTTAGCTGAGACATCGATCTTCTCCCATCCCTGGGTGTGGGCATTCTTCGTGCCTGGGCTGTAAGACAGACCAAGCCTTTTGCCAGCAGCCCCCAGATTCTCAGGCCTTTGGACTCAGACTGAGTCACACCCCCGACCTTCTTACCTCCAGCTTGCAGACGGCAGATGGTGGGATTTCTCCATTTCCACGGTTGTGCAAGCCAATTCCTGTAATGAATCTTTTCTTCTATATATCTATGAAAATCCTCTTGATTTTGTGTCTCTGGAGAACCCCAACACTCTGCACATGGATGACTTGAAGTAGTTGTTTCCAATCAAGCCAGCAAGTATCTCCTCAATATATATCGTGCACAAAGAAATGTTCGTTGCTGGGGTGCCTGGGTCGCTCCATGGGCTAAAGCCTCTGCCTTCGGCTCAGGTCATGATCTCAGGGTCCTGGGATGGAGCCCCATTGGGCTCTCTGCTCAGCAGGGAGCCTGCTTCCTCCTCTCTCTCTCTGCCTGCCTCTCTGCCTACTTGTGATCTCTGTCAAATAAATAAATAAATAAAATCTTCAAAAAAAAAAGAAAAGAAATGTTCCTTGCTTTTCTGAAGCCGGTGGAGATGAACATGGCAGAGTCTCTGCCCCTGGTGAGTGTACGGTCTACTTAGAAAGGATTTCAGCTACACATGGCAGCTCCCCCCGGAGAAGGCCATGGCCAAGACTTTACCAGGTGCGGAAGCGGACCGATCGCTCTCCGTGGAACAAAGGCCGAGGACCATTTTATTCTCCTTTGAAAGTGTTAGGCTCTTAAGCAGATGTTGCTGGCAGATATTTTTCATGCTTCGTGGGGTAAAAATAGTTTCTCCTCATCTGGTTACCATTCATTGAGAGGGCTAGCTAACTCTGGAGGAAGACCGACTTCAGGTAAGATGAATCTGGTGAAGTAGCCCATTAAACCAGGTATTTATCAAAATGTTTTATGGGGGGCAGTGGTTCATTATTTTCTCTGTTCACTGTACTACAGGGAACATTAGCTTTCCGAATAGGTCATTTTGAAAGTACTCCCTGCGATAGGACTCAGGCTTTATAGATCGCCTCTGGTGACTTTGGCTATTGCACGCTTTCAATTTAGAAATAAAGCAGCCCGTGGCCTCATATCTGATTCATAGAATTCCAGGCAGAGGCTGCGGTTCTGCATTATAGGGTGCCCCTTTCTGCTGGGAGGCGTTTCTCTAAACAGGCCTCTTTGAAAGTTGCTTATTGATTGAGCAGATACTTTTGGCCGCGTGAAACCTGACAGCGGTCAGCATTTTCTCTTTCTGTCATTTGAGCCCTGCGAGGAAGAGGAGCATAACAGTACCTGGAGAGACATGTATAAGTTATCTTGAAGGGGACGGGTGGGGAAGGGGGACAGCAGTATTGATGGCGCCCCATAACTTTCCCACCCTCTCAGAGAGTGTGTCACAGGCCATTAAACTTAGTAAGCTTCAGGTGACTAATAGAGAAACAGATGAGGGTCAGTTGGTGTGAGTTTCATCTTTTAAATCACTTCTGCCTCGACTGAGTTGCAAACGGGAATATAATTAATCTACTCTTTCATAAAGAAAACAAGCGTGTCATCCCTGATGTATTATTGTCACTGGCTCCGCTGTGATGCACAGATTGAAGATGACGGACGGAGCTCTCCTGCTTCTAGAAAGTGCTCTGACTCTCAGGCATAGAATATGAAGGTCTCCAGTAGCTCTCCCTTTATGCCTGCACGCACATGCACACACACGTCCACGTGGACACGCACCTCTGCAGGTTGTACACGCATCGTGCAGGGAGAACCGTTGTGGTCTTGCTCATTTGGGGAAATCAGGACGGTCTCTGCAAAAGTGGCTCCTTGGGATCAGATTTTAAGAGGAAGGCAAGAAAATATAGTGATCCAAGTGTTTGCTGGGAGAAATTTTTTTTTTTTTAACCAATTCTTTCTTTAAGATGTTTTTTGTTTTTTTGTTTGTTTGGACCAGTTCTTTGAGTAGTGTATTTGCAGAGGCAAGGAATGGAAGAATGTGTCCTTTTATTTAACAAAATACCTTAATTTTAGATGAAGTCTCCCACCCACCCCTTTTTCTTTAAGAGGAACAATGGTCGACAGAGAAAACTGCATGAAAGTTGCTCTAATAAATTTCTGATCGTTCATCTCTCTTTCTTCTGATCCTAGAAAGGAAACCCTGCCTTTCCCAGTGCATAAGCCACAAAGCACTGGGGCTGGTGACTCGTCTCTTGCTTCCATGCCCCGTGTCCAGTATGACAGCAAATTGTGTCTGCCTCACCTGAGATTATATAGAGCACCTGCCCCTTCTCTTCCTCTGCCCTCGCTGTCTTGTCTGTGCTCCGCCCGCTGCCAGCCACCATCATCTCTTTCGCAGACAGTGGCCTTCCAGCTCCTTAGCTTTGCCCTTGTCCTCCCTTGTCCTCAAGTCAGACCATGTTCTGCTCACAAGCCTTTAATGCCTTCCAGTCTCTCTCTAAGTAAAAGACAAATTCCTTACCATGGGCTGCAAGGGCTTACAGGATCTGGTCAGCTGAGTCTCTGGCCTAGTCCCCACATTCCTTATTTTCCTCCAGCCACACTGGGGTCCCTGATGGTCCTTTTTAAGAACTCAGACATTTTTCTGCCTCAGGGCCTTTGCACATGCTGCCCTTTTTGTTTGGCCTGCTCTTCTCCTTGGTATCCACATGGTTCCCTTTCATCTCCTTTGGCTTATTGCTCAAATGTTCCCCTTTCAGGGAGACCTCCCGTGACTACTCTTATTTAAAATTGTGCTCTTACCCTCCATCCCTCCTTTCTCCTGAATTTTTCTCCACATTACCGTTCACCATCTCACACATTATATACCTTCTCATTTGTTTTCTGCATTGCTGCTTCAGATTGTGAGCTCCAGAAAGGCCGGCGACTTTGTCTGTTTCTGTATCCTCAATATGGAGAAGAGTGCCTGGCACATAGCAGGCATTCCATCGGTATTTGTTAAATAAATGCCTAGTAAAGCAAGTAGGTTTTGGGAGGGATTCCAGTGCAGCACTAGGAAGAGAAGATTTTAGGGGTCACGGGAAGATAATCCGAAGTGAAAATGCAGGATGAGAGGGAATCCGCAGAATGGGGCAGTCATAGCTAAGCATTCTACATTATGCTTTTTGTTTTGTTCTCCTTGGCAATAAACTTAACCTCATTGTCTATTTTCTTAAAGATTTATGTGTTTATTTATTTTAGAGAGAAAGCAAGTACACGAGCTTGTGGGGAAGGGTAGAGGGTGAGAGAGACTTAAGCAGACTCCATGCTGAGGGCAGAGCCTGATGTGGGGCTCGATTCCTGGACCCTGAGATCACGACCTGAGCTGAGACTAAGAGTCAGACACTTAAGGGACTGAGCCACACAGGCGCCCTTCCTCATTGTCTACTTTAAAGGGTGGAAGGATAATATCCTCTGGATAATAGCTTCAAGCTGTGCCCTCATCTGTGTATGTATATGCTTCCCGTGTTTTATATACCTTCACTCTTAGCCCTCTCTAGATTTAACCTGAATTGCTCTCCAGTCTCAGAAAATTAACCACCAGGTGATATTCTCGTTTTCAAATGGCAGCTTTGGGATGAATTAATTATGACACCTGAATACTTTTTTTTTCTTATCAGTATTCATTTGTGAAGAAAATAAGATTTATGTTAATGGTATATGCATCGCGTTCCTACTCTAGAGACAGGCGTGGCGTCACCAAGTGATTAATTAACTCTCTGAGCTGATTAAAGACTTTTAAAACAAGCCGCTTGGTTGTCACCAAGAGTCTCTTTTTAGAAAGCTGGAAGTATCTTTTATATTTCAAAAGGAAAACAAAGACCCCATAGCATTTTCAACCTCAAATGAATGAAAAAGACATTGGCATAAAGAGAATGTGCAGATTAGGGGTGGAAACATAAGTGACAACATCGCAGATGAGTTCACCTTTACAGGGCTGGGCCTTATTGTCCTGGAAGACTCTCATGTCATTGAGAAATATTTGGGAGGGTTTGAAAGAATTTTTACAGGAAAGAAAAACAACGTGCCAGATGGTCAATGAGAAATTCTTTCCTTACAATAAAAATTAAGAAAAAAATCTTTATTTATTTATTTGAGAGAGCAAGTGAGCAAGAGAGCCCAAGGAAGCAGCAGAGGGAGAGGGAGAAGCAGACTCCTTGCTGAGTAGGGAGCCCAATCGGGCTGGGTCCAATCCTAGCCCCTGGGATCATGGGATCAAGACTGGAACCGAAAGCAGATGTTTAACCAGCTGAGCCACCAAGGTGCCCCAATAAAGTTTTGTATTTACACTTGTAGTTTACTTATATGTTTTATGTTTTTAGTATTTTGATGTTGTAGGGCATAGATAATTAACTGTATACAGTGTACCAAAACTGTGAATATACTTTTGGGGAATTCTAGTGAATTAAAATGTTGTTGTATAATTTTGAAATATTTGATAGTATTCCTCAATGATTGAGCTTTTGGAAATGCATATACTGTATGTAGTAGAAACAGAAATGAATCCTTTTTTTTGATCAGTAATTGTGATTGACCTATCATTGTAGATCTGTGATTGACGTGGCATTCAGTATTAGGGTAATAGATCAGGATCTGGGGATGTATCTGGTTCAGAATGAAAAGTAGTTCTCTATACCCATCATGGGTTTTCAAAATAAGGTTGTAAAAATTTTTTTAGAAATTTCAGGTAGTGTAAGAAATTTTTGTGTTTATCTTAAGGGCATATGCATTTAAACTTTTTGAAAATCTTGAATACCTTAGAATGAATTAGCAAACATTTGCTAATGAATTAGCAATACCTTAAAATGAATTAGCAAACATTGCTGCTGGGAGAAACTGCTGACTTCTTTCATCTAGGAAAGGAGGTGTAGTAGAGACTAAGCAGTAGTAATGCTCCCATTACAAATTTTCCCAGTTATCTACTGTGGCATAGTAAGTATCTCCAAATTTAGTGACATCAAACAACAACATTTTATATGCTTATGGATTCTGTGACTTAGGATTCAGACAGAAGCTGGCTTGTTTCTGCTTCACATCCAGCTGAATGGGAACTGAAGTGCCTGATATGACCTCTCTGCGTGGCTTGGACCTCCTGACAACATGGCGGCTGTAGGATGGTTGGGTTCTTACAGGGCTGCTCACGACTCAGAGCACAAGCATTCCCATGAACAAGATGAAAGCTTTATAGGACCTTTCCCACCCAGCCTCAGAGGTGAAGTCACTCAGCACCACTTTTGTCTTATTCTTTTGATCGAGATTCAGTATCTAGAAGTGGGGTCTCTTGGAGGGTAGTGGAGTGGATTTTGCATGTGAGAGAAATTTCGATAGTTTATTGCCAGAAGATGGTGTATGGTGATTTTTTTAAATTGCTGAAAATTATTTGACACTGCTGTCAAGAGGTTGGGTTTATGTACCCATCTTTTAAGTCTGGGTGGGGTTGTGACTGCTTTGAACAAAAGGATATAACAGAGAAGGAAGGAATATGACAGAATTGTGAAGGCATTCTCTTATATTCCTAGTTTTCTGAGAGTTTTTAATCAGAAGATGTCAACATTTGTCAATGTGTTTTTCACATTTATTAAGATTATCATTTTAATGTCATAGTTAGCCTGCGGATATGGTATACCATATTGATTGATTTTTATTTTTTATTTTTTATTTTTTTATTTTTTTAAAGATTTTATTTATTTGACAGAGAGAGATCACAAGTAGGCAGAGAGGCAGGCAGAGAGAGAGAGGAGGAAGCAGGCTCCCTGCTGAGCAGAGAGCCCGATGCGGGACTCGATCCCAGGACCCTGAGATCATGACCTGAGCCGAAGGCAGCGGCTTAACCCACTGAGCCACCCAGGCACCCCTCGA
>NC_081574.1:5540383-5587415 GCF_022355385.1 Mustela nigripes | reverse complement strand
TTGTGTGTGTGTGTATATATATATATATATATATATATATATATCCGAATTGGTCATGATTGCTGAACTTGGTCATGATGTACATATATATATCTAGCTAAATTCAGTTTGCCAATATTTTGGTAAGGATTTATATGGCTATGTTTATGGTCTGTAGTTTTGTTTTGCTTTGTTTTCTTGAGATATCTTTGTTTATTTTTGGTATCAAGGTAATTCTGGTCTCATATAATGAGTTAGGAAGTGTTTTCTCTTCTTGTATTTTTTTTGAACCAGTGTGTAAAAATGTTATTTCTTTATTAAATGTTTGGAGGATTTTGACAGTGAAATTATCTGGACCTGGAGTTCTCTTTGTTCTAAGACTTCAATTTCCTTAACAGATGTAGGATTTTTCAGGATATTCTTTTGAAGTGACTGTTGGTGGTTTCTTTTTCAAGGAATTTTTTCATTTCATGTATGTTATTGAATTTATTGGTATAATTTATAATATGACTTATTATCCTTTTAATATTTATAGAATCTGTAGTAGTGTCTCCCTTTTCATCCCTGGTATAGGTACTGTGTTCTCCTTCTATTCCTCCTGCCCGCACCTTCCCTTGTCAGTCTGCCTACAGGCTTACTAATTTTAGTGAATTTCTTAAGGATTCAGCTCTTGGTTTCTTTGACTTTTCTCTGTTGCTTTTCTATTTCATTTATTTCCACCCTTAACTTTTTGCTCCCTTGTGATTTCTTTGGGTTTAATTTGCTCTTCTGTGGCTAGTTCCTTAAGATGGAAGCTTACATACTTGATTTGAGACTTTCCTTTTTTTTTTTTTTTACGTTAGCTTTTAATCCTGTTAATTTCCCTCCACGTATTCATTTAGTTCTGTCCCACAAATTCTGGTATGTTATATTCTAATTTTCAATTAGAAATATTTGGTAATTTCTCTTTAATCTCCTCCTTGGCCCTTGGGTTATTCGGAAGTGTATATTGTTCAACTTTGACATATTTGGAATACTTTAGAGTGTTCTAGATATTTTTCTATTATTTACCCAGATATTCCGCTACTCCCCTGACTAATCCATTCTGCTTTGCGTTAGTTATTGTGCATGTTGGATGGAATCCCCAGAGAGAACCCCCAGGAGTGACCTGAGCTTTACTAATAATGTGAATTACTTGGTGCTGAATCTTTTCCTTGATTTCTCTGCATCCAGTGACCCCTGGCCAGTACTGCTGATTGAGGAATAATGCTATATTATGGTACAGGAGATCTGGGTTCTGACCAGCTCTTGCTTAGTAAATTACTACTTAAGCTAATTACCTAATGGAATCTTAGTTTTCTTGCATGTGAGGTAGAGATAATAGTCTTGCTTATGATTATGTCCCAGGGTTTTTGTGAATATCAGGTGAGATAAATATTGTTGTTAAATTATCAGCAGTGTAAATGGAAGATGTTATTATTGTTAAGGATATTTCCTACGTGTACAATTATTTGTCACTCAGTTCTTTAGTAGGGTTACATTTGACCATTCAAACAGATCATCATCAAACTTCTTTAACTTATAGGGAATTGAATGTACGCATTACAATATAAGTTTGAAGATAGTATTCACTTCATTAACTTCTAATAACCAAATATATAACTAAGAGATGTGATTATATGAAATAACTACCCACTTGAATGAAAAAATGGGTATAATTCTGTGCATATTTTCATTGGTGAACAAAGGAAATGTCTTTCTACAAATCCATCTTGAAGAAGTGTTGAATCAAATAGCCCTGAAAGATTTTTTTTTTAAAGATTTTTATTTATTTACTTGATAGAGACCACAAGTAGGCAGAGAGGCAGGCAGAGAGAGGGGGAAGCAGGCTCCCCGCTGAGCAGAGAGCCCGATGCAGGGCTCCATCCCAGGACCCTGAGATCATGACCTGAGCTGAAGGCAGAGGCTTTAACCCACTGAGCCACCCAGGCGCCCCTGAAATAAGATTTTAAAAAATATTTTTACGTAAACGAGCTAACATACAGTGCAACAGTTTCAAGTGTAGACTTCATGACTCCTCACTTACTTACAGCACCCAGTGCTCATCACAAGGGCTCTCCTTAACGCCCATCCCCCATCTAGCCCACCCCCGACCACCTCCCTCCAGCAACCTCCAGTCTGTTCTCTAGACTCTAAAGAGTCTCTTATGGTTTGCTTCCCGATCTGTTTTTCGCCGTAGGGTTCATCTATTTTGTTGCATAATTTCCATATATGAGTGAATGAAATGAGATTTTAAGAATTATTTAATTTTTTTCATCATGATAAATGTTCTCATTTATCCCTATCAACCGTTTCACTCATCCCTCGCACACACCTCCATTCTGCTAATCACCAGTTTGTTCTCTCCAGTTAACTCTCCTTTTGGTTTGTCTCTCTCTCTCTCTTGCCTTGGCTCATTTGTTGTGTTTTGTAAATTCCGCCTGAGTCAAATCACGCGGTATTTGTCTCCCTCGGACTGCGTTATTTCGCAGAACATTACGTCCTCTGGCTCTCTCCGTGTCATTGCAAATGACAAGATTTCAGTTTTCTATGGCTGAGTCATATTCCCGTGTCTACTGGAATGTGATAATACTGCTGTAAACATAGAAGGGCACGTATCCCTTGGAATTTGTGTTTTTCTGTTTTTTGGGTAAATACCCAATAGTGCTCTTGCTGGAGCATATGGTAGTTCTATTTTTAATTTTATGAGGAACCTCCCTACTGTTTTCCAGAGAGGCTGCCCCAGTTTGCATTCCCACCAACAGTGCCAGAGGATTCCTTTTTCTCCACATCCTCACCAACACCTGTTATTTCTTGTGTTTTCTATTTTAGCCATTCTGACCTCATTGTAGTTTTGATTTGCATTTGCATTTTCCTGATGATCAGTGAGGTTGAGCATTCATATATCTGTGGGTGATCTGGATGTCTTCTTTGGAGAATGTCTGTTTATATCTTCTGCCAGTTTTATTTATTTATCTATGTACTTATTTCTTTATTTCGCAGGGACATAGAGAGATAGAGCACAAGCAGGGAGAGAGAGAAGCAGGCTCCCGTGCGGGCCAGGTCCATCCTGGGACCCTTGGATCATGACCTCGGTTGAAGGCAGATGCTTAGTTGACTGGGCCACCCAAGCACCCCTCTTCTGCCCATTTTTAAATTGGATTATTTGTGGGGTCTTGAGTTTTATAAGTTCTTTATATATTTTGAATACTAACCCTTCATTAGATATGTCATTTGCAAATATCTGCTCCCACTCCACAGGTTGCCTTTTAGTTTTGTTGATTGTTTCCTTCACGGTGAAGATACTTTTTATTTTGATGTAGTCGTAATAGTTTATTTTTGCTCTTATTTCTCTGGCCTCAGGAGACAGATCTGGAAAAATGTTGCTATGGCCAATGTCTGAGAAATTACTGTCTGTGCTCTCTTCAAGGATATTCGTGGTTTCAGGTCTCACATTTCGGTCTTTCAACCATGTGGAGTTTGTTTTTGTGTGTGGTGGAAGACAGTGGTCTTTCTTTTGCATGTGCTTGTCCAGAGTTCCCAAAGCCGTTTGGAAGAGACTGTTTTTCCCCCACTGTATAGTCATTCCTCCTTTGTAATCAACCATATAATTGTGGGCTTATTTCTGGGTTTTCTATTCTGTTCCATTGATCTGTGTATCTACTTTGTGCCTCTACCGTACTGTTTTAATTACTGCTGTTTTGTAATACAGCTTGAACTCGGAATTTGGATACCTTCAGTTTTGTCTTTTCCTTTTCAAGATTGCTTTGGCTACTTGGGGTCTTTTTTTGGCTCCATTAAATTTTAGGATTTATTGTTCCAGTTCTGTGAGAGGCGCTGTTGGTATTTTCATAGGGATTGTGTTAAATCTGTCAATTGCTTTGGGTAGTGTAGACATTTTAATGACAGAAATCAGGTGAGTTTTAACATTTGATATTTTGGCTGTAAACAAAAGAAAGAAGTAAGAGGAAAAGCTCTGGAGATCCCTGTGGTTCTGGCTTGCCCAACTGCCGGCAATTCAGTGGCTTTTGATATGCATTAGGGACCAAGTATCCTTGAAGAGTAAGATTTTGAATTCTGATAAATGAGATTCTGAGGGAAATCTCTCTAGAGGATTCTCTGGACAGATGTTCTGCTCTGTTATCGTAAAAGGTCCACTACAGGAGACTAGGAAAACAGAACCGTATGCTTTAAGAACTAACCACAACTTGCTTCTCTCTTGGGGCCACAGTGTCATCACTTTACCTTTCATCTGCCGACAGCTGGTGGCATTGTCAGCGCCGAGCACTGGATGAGAGAGAGGGGAGACTCTGTGTCCCTGTTCACAAATGAAGGATCCATTCCGGTTGGGGAGGCTTTTATTGTAAGAATAATATCATCTAACATTCAGGTCATAGAGCAGAAGTCAGCACTCTGGGGAGTGGGTCAAACCTGGTCTGGATCCTGTTTTTACCAAATGCATCAGATGGTAACCACACCTTTCACTTGCTGTCTGACGCCTCCTTCACAGATGCAGTGACGGGGTGGGTGCTGGCACAAATTGGAGTGGCCCGCAGAGCTTCCAGTGTTCACTGTCTGTTCCCTTACAGAGGATGTGTGCCGACCCCTGGTCCAGAGTAGGACAGAGGCAGAGGGCGGGCAGGTTCCCCCATGGAGGAGAACTTGAGCTGAGACCAAATGAGAAGAATGAACTGAGGAGCGTGGCGTAGTTCACTCCAGGCAGAGGGCAGAGGGCACAGGACACGGGCACAGGCACGGGGCAGAGGAAGCCCACAGTCTGAGGTGTTGGTAGGAAGTGGCTGGGAGTGGAAGATGAGGATCAGGGCTCTTTGAGGCGGGTGTTCCAGAATGTTTCAGTATGAGAGATCTCCCCGAAGTTGGCCAGAACCTACGGATCTCTCCCCAGAATAACCTTTTTAAAAAAGTGCATATTGGAAAACAGTGTGGAGATTCCTTAAGAAATTAAAAATAGAACTTCCCTATGATCTTGCAATTGCACTGCTGGGTATTTACCCCAAAGATGCAGACGTAGAGAAAAGAAGGGCCATCTGTACCCCAATGTTCATAGCAGCAATGGCCATGATTGCCATATTGTGGAAAGAGCCAAGATGCCCTTCAGCAGACGATAAGGAAGATGTGGTCCATACACACTATGGAGTATGATGCCTCCATCAGAAAGGATGAATACCCAACTTTTATATCAGCATGGATGGGACTGGAAGAGATGATGCTGAGTGAAGTACATCAAGCCAAGAGTGTCAGTTATATAGTTTCACTTGTGGAGGATAAGGAATAACATGGAGGACATGGGGAGGCGGAGAGGAGAAGGCAGTTGGGGGAAATCGGAGGGGGAGACAAACCATGAGAGACTGTGAACTCTGAGAAACAAACCGAGGGTTTTGGAGGGGAGGGGTTAGGGGGCTGGGTGAGCCTGGTGGTGGGTATTATGGAGGGCATGGATTACATGCACTGGGTGTGGCGCATAAACAATGAATTCTGGAACACTGAAAAGAAATTAAAAAACTAAACAAAAATATATAAAAAAAGAAAAAAGTGTATAAAATAAAAGACATAGGGTTCCAAAGGAGACTGACTACAATGAAACAGTTATCAAAAGGTCACAAAAACACATTTGCATGGCGGTATTGTGTGTTCCTTTATTAACACCTTACCTAACCAGATTTGGAAGTTGGCCTCACGACTACTCTCACGTCTCCTGATCCCAGTGCTCGTCACACCTAGGAATCCCCTCACAGACACACCCAGAAATAATGTTTGCTCAAATTTCTGGCCTGGCCCAGTCAAATTGATACATGAAATCATCAGTGGGAAGTGCTGGGTTCCAAACTGAGGCTATGAACCCTAGTAGAGGCGGACTTGACCCTGCCTGCGTTCCTGGACCCCTGGCCCCAGGTTCAAGTCCTCTGGTATAGAACCTTGTTCTTGTCGAATCAGAGCCGAGTCCAGGGAGGGGAGAAGTGGGACACAGACCTTGCTGGTACTTTACAGGTGCTCTTTCGCTGCTCCGTGGGGCATGGATGGACCTCCGAGGAGGAGGTCCAGCGATGGGGGCCCAAGGGTCCTCACCAAGTGCTCTCAGACGTTGCCCGTCTTTCTCTCTGCTCCCTTCTGCTCTCTGAACAGGAGGAGTGAAGACTGACCCTGGCACTGACACTGTCCCTTCCACCAGGAGAGGGCATTTGAACTGAGAGTGAAGTCTCGGTTCATTCATCTGAAGCTTCGGAGGGTTGAATTAGGCTGGCTTTAAGGTTCATGCAAAAGGTAATATTCTCGGAATCTATACTTTGCTTTTCCTTTAATTGTCGGCAGCTGTGAATAATTGTGTGCATTCATAAATGGATAGAAAGAAACAGAAGGAACTGTTTGGAGTCTGTCCTACTAGCATTGCTTAAGAGACCTAGTCACAGCCAAGAATACAGAATGTTAGCATTTTTCACTGACAAAAGAACTCAGGTATACCAAGGACTTTCCTCTCTTCATCACGATATGCAGCTGGGATAAATCTGGTATCTCCAGGCCTGTCACATTCTCCTCCACATCTCTTGACATCTTTTTCTGGTTTCCACATCGCCATGACCTCTAGAAGTCAATATTCTTTAACTGCTTCTAATGTTTTCCATCTGCAATGAAATGGTCGTGTTAATTCACATTTGCAGTGAAATGTGGGTCTTCTGTGTATTCATCTGAATCCTTGAACCTTAATTGTTATGTTGAGCAGTCTGGTCAAGGTCGTTAGGACTTTGTCTAGTCTAATCCCATTTTTAGTTCAGCTTGGTTATAAATGCCATGGCGAGATACTTGCCTCGGAGGTTAACAGAGATTGAAGGGTTTGCTTTAAAGGTGATGTGCTGAGGGAAGAGGACCACATTGTGTTTGCTTTTCCTTCTGCGCCTGTGGGGCTCAGGCCACGGGGTGTGTGCAGTGTGCTGTTACAGCAGTCCCGGATCCTCACTGTGAATACAGGCGTGCCCAGCAAAGCAGGGACGTTCTGCCTGTGCACGTAAGGACGGATTTCATGTGCCATGCCCTACCGAGGTAAGTCAAAGAAAGATTCTGGCAAGAGATGGGTGACTAGCTCAGGTACAGGACCTCAAAAAATCACCCAAATCAGTTTTGGGTCTTTGCCCAGAAATTGCTTGGAAGTGAAAAGTCAGCAAGTTTCCAAAGAAGATCTAGCTTGCGGAGAATCGATCCTTTTTGTCTTACGGCGTGGTCTGATCTCCTCCTATCTCTGGAGGGAGCCAGTGTTCTCCAGTTTCCTCTTTCTGTCATCTCAGGAGAAGTTGGCAGGTAGGGCTTCTCAGAGGGGCTGAGGGGACAGATTTTCACTTTCAGTTTCTGAGGAGATGCAGCAGGATCTCACATGCCAGGCGGCTGTGGCGTGAGCTGGAGACCAGACTAGACATCGGGCAAAAGCAGGCAGTGTAGAGCTGCACTGATTTTACATGTAGCTGCCATTATGAGAGCAAATATCCAGTACAAAAAAGGGGGTGATACCTTCACACCCTCTGTTTGTATTTTTCCTCCATGGCTGACGTTAAAGAAATGGAAACATCTGGAATATTTGTGAAGTTGGAAAAAAAAATAGGAGCCTTCGCATGATTATTTCATCAGGTATCGTGCACATGGGAAACAGATTTATTTGGATATGGACTGGAAAGTGATTATGTTTTCTGGAGCTTTAATAGAAGTCCAGATTTTACCTTCAAGTAAGTGTGAACACGCAAGGCCGTTTGTGCACACACGCAAACAGCGTGTGGCTCCACGTGGGGGTCCCTTCTGTGTTCTGTGAAACCTCACGTCCATGTCCCGGCATATTTTATGAAATTGTGGCATTGAATTCAGACTGCAGAAAGCTGGTACGGTCATTAGACGTTGTATTGCCTTTCATACATTTGATTTTGTACGTTTGAGTTGGAAAGAAATATTACCTAAAACAGTGCCCTTGTTAGGAAGAGGTTTGTAACTTCAGCTATTTTGTGGATGCCGGCCTAGAAGACTAAGGAGAACATATGGCCCTCACTTCTTGCCGGTTAGGCTATCATTCTATCCACAAGGCGTCCCAGAGAACATCTGGCGGACCGTCGTGTTTTATCTCAGCCCTGTTCCTCGCGCACCTCGCTGTCTTGGCTCCGTGGGCACGCGGGCTCCTCCCAGCGCCTCTGTGTCTCCAGAAGTCCTTTCCGCACGCTGCTCCCTGCACCTGGGGACCTGCGTCCTGTCTGCCGGTTTACCTCTTACCCATGCTCCGACCTCGGCTCCAGCCCCTTCGTCCGGGAAGCCTTCCTGACCTCCCTCCATCAAATAGCCCGTGCAGAGGCTCAGAGCCCGTGCAGCGGTCCTCCAGCACCTCCCGGCAGACTTCTTACTTCCTGCTCGTTGGCATTTAGGGGGCGTCTGTGGGCTGTGGAACTTGGTGGTCTCCGTGGTGGGCTTCACGTCTCATCAGGCGTATTTGATTTTCTTATCTCTAGCTTGGGGTGCTTTTCCCGATGGTGGGGGGCCAGGCCGTCTTCGTGACAGCTTTCCAGGAAGGGTCTCAGGCTGTTCGGGAGGCTACACCGAAGTGCTACCGGGGGGCTGGGGGGCTGGGGTGGGGGGCGGGGCTCCACCCGTGATCTCATCCGCTCCGAGAGGCCTCACCTCTTTGCAGCATCACGCCCGGGGGTAGTGTTTCCACATGTGCAGTTGGCAGGTGGGGGCCGGGGCGGGGCTGCAGGCCGCCGGCTGTGATCGTCTCTAGCATAAACTTCAGGTGAATTACGTCTCCCACCTCTTGAGAGCCAACTAACTGCTCATAATTACCATCTCTGTGTCACTGTTCCCAAGAGCCTGAGGTTTCTCGGGTAACAGCCAGGGTTAGTCCACGTGCCCACACGCTGGTGGGTATACAAGTCCTCTGCATTCCCTTTTCTCAAAGTCGGGCGTATCAGGGACACGTAGGAGTGTCTGTCCTTCACCCCAAGAGCTCATCACGGTCATTGTGTTTTAGAGACTTGCACATGTCCCTTGGCTTTCAGCCTTTCTGTGGTCTGCGTCCTATTGACTTTCGTAGTCAGAATACATCTTCAGAGATAGGATAGGAGGTGTTCATCCTGTCAAATAAGAGTAGAGACAATGTCTTTTTAGTATCCCCGGTGCTCCAGATCACTGTGCGACCTAGATAAATATTTAGTCAATAAATACACGAATGAATGAATGCATACATAAAATAAAAAATAGCAGCTTTTAATTAGAAAATTGTATGCTGACACCCTGACGGGGCCAGCAGCTTTGTCAAATACCTGACTGGTGAAAACACTGGACGTGGCCCTTGTTTAGCTCATTCGGTTGCAACGCACGTTCCTCTGTTGTTCGTCTGAGTCTCTTGAGGATGCCGTGGGTCAGTCCGCAGGCATCACGCGTTCTGTGATACAGAGGAAAGTGCTGAGCTCAAGGTCACGGGGGACCCAAACTCAGGTCTAGACCCTTTCCACCTCCGAGTGTCCTCAGGGCATGGTTGAGAGCCCATGTGCACTTAGCACACTCCCAGTGTAGAAGTTCCGCTCTGTCACATGAGAAAACGTTGCCTTACATGGCGCCTTCATCTGTTCAGGCTACTGTAACAAAGACCACATGTGGGAAGGCTTGCACAACAGAAGTGTATTGTCTCCTGGTCCTGGAGGGGTCCTGGAGGTTGGAAGCCCAAGGTCAAGGTGTCCGCAGGGGTGCTTCCTTCTGGAGCCATGGAGGAGACTCTGTTTGATCCATCCCTGGTCCCTACCTTCAGGGGGTCTGCTGGCATCATTGGCTTTCGGTGGCTTGTATTTGCAGGACCCCGTCTCTGCCATCACAGTCACTAGGTGTTCTCCCGTGTCTCTGTCCTCACACGACTGTCTGGTAGGGCATCTATCGTGCTCGATACTCTAATAGGACTTCACCTTAACTATTACATCTGTAAGGGACTTCTTTTCTTTCTTTCTTTTTTTTTTTAAACATTTTGTATTTAAATTCAATTAATTAACATAGAATGCATTATTTGTTTCAGGGGTACAGGTCTGTGAATCATCAGTCTTACACAATTCTCAGTGCTCACCATAGCACATACCCTCCCCAATGTCCATCACCCAGCCACCCTGTTCCTTCCCACCCCCCACCGCCTTCCCCCCAGCAACCCTCAGTTTGTTTCCTACTATTAAGAGCCTCTTACGGGTTGTCTCCCTCCCTGGATTTGTCGTCTTTTATTTTCCCTCTCTTCCCCTATTATCCTCTATTTTGTTTCTTCAATTCCACATAGAAGCGAGATCGTACGATAATCGTGTTTCTCTGATTGACTTATTTCACGTAGGATAATACCCTCTAGTTCCAGCCACATCATTGTAGATGGCATGGTTTCATTTTTTATGGCTGCATAATATTCCATTGTATGTATGGACCATCTCTTCTTCATCCATTCATCTGTCAGTGGACATCTGGGCTCTTTCCATAGTTTGGCTATTGTGGGTATTGCTGCTGTGAATGTTGGGGTCACATTTTGAGGTACGGTGGGTCAGCCCAGTTTTGGAGAGGGACACGGTTGGACCATAACAGATAGTTTGGTTGGGCTTCATGGCTTCTGCAGAATAACAACCACAATGTGCAGATACCAGAAGTTGGCACCCTTGCCCTCGGGAAGCCGCCACCTGTCAGTCTTCGGGAGAGTTTCCTTTGACTTCTGAAGCAAGGAGTATGAAGTGTGCAAGACAGCCAGCATGGCCTCGGCCCAGTCAGGAAGAGTGAGGCTCTGTGTTACATGCTGCTTTGCTGGTCAACACTGATTTTTTTGATTCATCACCACTAGCAATGTACAGATTAAGAAACAAAATAAAACCCATCAACACAGCAAAAACTAGACCCATGGACACATAAAGACCTTTTGTACTAACCATTCTCCTTCCCTTACTAACCTTGTGGAATTTCTAAGCTACCTTCCCCTTCTGTTCTCCTCAGTGTATGTGCCTGTGATTCTGGAAGGCTTGTGGCTTCTGACTATCCTGTCTTTCTGACGCATTTGTAACCTTGTAAATCATGTTGGAAGATTGGGAAATGTCTGTTACTCTTTCCTTTTTAAACCAAACTCAGTGGAGGAAATATGCTCTTTCGTGTATTTTAATTGTACAATTTTTTTTTTTTCCAGGAAAGCTCAAAGAAAATACATAAAAAATACTGCTTTGATCTCTTTGGTGCCAGACGAAATGGGCAGCCTGTATCAATCCCAGAAAACAGCACCCGAATGCCGCACGCGTGTCTCAGAGTTCCGCATACCTTTCTGGTTTTCCCCGGGGAGGGGAGGATTACAAATGGGAGAATGTCCTGTGCTCACAGTTAAGTGAATTACTTGCTGGCTCATCTCTAACTCTAATTACTTTCTCTTCTTCAACTTTGCAATTAGCTGATGTTGCTACAAATTTTTGTCACATACTTAATCTTTATATAGCGTTTTTGGCCAGAGTGCAGTTACAGTCTGTGAGTGACTCTGATATCTTTATCCAGAGGTGAGGCTCTCGGGGCAGTAGTATCTGCCCCGTGTAGCCCTGCAAGGGCTGGCCTGTACTGAACAAGAGAGCGGGTGAGCTTTATTCTCGTTGCTCCCTGCGCCTTCCCACAGTCCTGCGGGTGCACAGCACCTTCGGGCTGCAAACCACCTTCACCCTTCTCCCCCAGTCTGCTCCATAGAGGACTTACTCAGCCCCAGGAGCTTTGTAGCCACTGTGGATCTTAATCCGCTGCAGACAAGCAGATGGGATTGCACCCAGTTAGCAGGCGATAGACCTGAGTCTCAGACAGGTGATGTCACTGAGGTCATTAGAGGAAAAGCCGGAATTTTAACTCTGGATTGTCTTATCCCAAACTGTGATGCAGTGTTGTAGGATCAGCTGATACTGGAAGGAAGGGGGAGATATACCGATTTGGGGAGTGGGGTTGTCTCCCTCCCTGGATTTGTAGGTATAGGCCAGGGTGCTGAGTTGGGAATTAGCAAACTCCTATGGGAGAAGGGACACAGTATTTTGTGGGGAAAGGGGAAGCAGTGAATTGGAATGCCCAAGTTTTAAATTTAGGGAATTTGGATGGGGTGGGGGAGCTCTCTTAAGTACGTGTCCATATACTCAATTTCATAGTGTGACTTTAGAAAGACATTCTCATTTGAATGATTTAGGTACGTTGTTTCAGATATCCTGTAGACATTTAGATATACATATTTAGTGAGGAACCAGAGCAAAGTGTGTAGAGTGAAGAGTTACTCACACAGACAGTAACTAAAATCTGAGTTGGGCTAACTGGAAGTCTCTACCAGCATCCTTCAGTTCATTCCAGATGTGTGGACGGGGGCGCCGAGGCTCAGGATGATGAAGTAACTTCCTGACCTGAGAGGTTGGCTAAGAAAGTGCTGGAACTGGAGAGGAATCCAGCTCTGTTTGAGTCCTGCACCCAGGCTTCCCCGGAGCTCCTTCCCCTCCAGCCCAGGAAAGCATCGCGGCCCAGCTGGAGGGCACGTGCGCCATAGGGAGACGCTTACCAGGCTTTGTGCAGTTCAAGTCCTAGACTGTTAGGACCCTTTGGTCCCAGTGAGTCTGAAGTAGTCTGAAAATAGCCTGCGGGGGTTTAACGCTGGTTCTTAACGATGAACTTGCGCTCCTCCAAGAGCCCTGTCTGCTGTGTTCTGAAACTCAGTTCGCTCACCAAACTGTGGACATCGCAAGGCGGATTCTGGCAGCCCTCTCCACTTGCCCCCACTGAGACATCCGTGCTGGTTTTTTTTTTTTTTTTTTTTTTAAGATTTTTTTTATTTTTTTGACAGAGATCACAAGTAGGCAGAGAGGCAGGCAGAGAGAGAGAGGGAAGCAGGCTCCCCGCTGAGCAGAAAGCCCGATGCGGGACTCTATCCCAGGACCCTGAGATCAAGACCTGAGCCGAAGGCAGCGGCTTAACCAACTGAGCCACCCAGGCACCCTCCGTGCTGGTTTTTAAGATGCACCTTTTACTGTGAACATTTCCAAAACCACAGAAGAATACGAAGGACAGGACAGCTCAGTCCCCATGGATCCACCACCCAGACTCCTCCATTCCCATTTGGTCAGATTTCCTTCCTTTCCATGATTTTTGTTAAACAGAGAGTTCTAGATATCATACTTCATGCCCGAATATTTCAGCATGGTCTCCAGAAAAGCAAGAATATTGCCTTTAATAGCCTTAAAACCATCGTCATGCTTACTGAACCAGTGGTTCCTTCATATGCTCGTCCACCCAAGTGCTGCACAGAACAGTCTGTCCGGACCCTTTCCGCGCCATTCTGTCTTGCTCTGGTCTGCTCTGAGACACCCGGGCCTTCCTCTGGTGCCCTTGAACCAGAGGTCAGCCCTCCCCTCTGGGAATAACAACTGCAGTCGCTGGTGGTGGTGGACGGTTCTACTGTGCCAAGCCCCGAGCGAAGCTCTCCGCTCATGCCGTCTTACCAGCCTCACAGCCAGCCTAAAAAGTGGATTTAATTATCATCCCCATTTTGTAGCAGGAAATTGAGGGCTGCATAGTTTTTAAGTGATGCATCTTTGTAGAATCAGTTTCTTTGGAAATCTGTGTACAGTTACAACTCTTCCTTCTCTAACCCAGACACGGTCTGGTAGCATGTTGGCCGCGGAGATCAGCTCTATTTAAATGACAATGACAGAATGCCATTGGCATGGAATGGGGTGTAGGGTCAAAACTAGATGCTCTTTGAGGTACAGAGACAGCTCTTGTGTCCTTTCTCAGGCAGGTGGTAGTTCAGGGGTCACTGGCGGCGTGGGGGGAGGGGATGGCCGTCTAATCAAGGAAAGCCTGCACAGGGGAGGGTAAGTTGCCCTTTCCGACTTGATGACTAGAACGAGGTTCTCTGGTCAGGCCAGCTTCCGGAGTGAGTGAATTGTTCTGTTACTTGCTAAACAGGCACTTAGGTCACTTTCTTGGATTTCTTAATACATATTTTTAAATTTGTGTTTTAAGGGAATTTTGATGGAGCAAAGGAGGAGGCTTTGGGGGTTGAAGCCTGGGTACCTGCCTCCCATGCTGAGTCATGGAGCAAACCTCCAGGTGCGGCTGAGCACCCGTGAGGGCCTGTCCTCACCGCTGAGGGTCTCTGTGTCCCAAGGGTAAGAGGGTGACATTTAATAGCAAGTAGGAACTACAATGACAGGTGAAGAGAGAGTCTGACAAACAAAGCAAAACAGCTTTTCCCTACTTTTGAACAAGAGGCCCCCTTCCTATTTTGCATTTCTATTCCTTCTGTTAACTGATAGGACTGAGATTTTGCAGCCTCAGACATGTGAAGATATAGCAGAAAGAGCTTTATATTTGATGCAAGAAGGGAAAGAAGGAAGTGTTGAGGTAACATGGGGGGAGCAGAGGTGGTTGGATTAAGCAAAGTTTCTGGGAAGGGGCCAGCAGGACTTGGTGGAGGGGGAGCAAGGCAGAATATGCACCTGTCTCTCCAGAGCATGAATTTGGGAGCCGTTCTGACTGCAGAATCAGACTCAAGCCACGTGGGAAGCTGGTTCAGAAGCTTGTATTGATACATCCAGGCATCTGGAACTTCCAGTGGAGTCTGGAAGTTCCAGCAGGAACCCACCCTCGGGAGGGGGGTGATCTGGGAAGAAGGCAGAATAAGAATGGTAGTAGTAGACACTGGCATGACAGCATTTTGTTCTAGGGACTCTGGGAACACTTAACATAGATTTCCTCAACCTTGGGAGTGGACCATTTCCCAGAGGAGTAAACCAGGGCATGGAAAGGGGAAGTGGATTGGCCAGGGAAGGAGGGACTGGAGCCGAGAGAGCTTTACCCGCACCCACACGTCTCCTTCAACAACTCCACCACCCAAAGGGCCAGTCTTGTTGGAAACCAGTAGGAGCCAGCTTCTCCCTGGGAGAGCCTTGTCTTCAGGCCGGAGGCGTATCTGGAACATTTTGCCACACTGGCAGCTACTGCTTCTACTGTTTTCCTAGAACTTTATTGATTTTTCTCTTCAGAGTGACTCTAATGCATTAATTGGTTTTTGGCAGAGAATGAGGTCGTTGAGGTCTGTTATTCTTCTGTGATTGCGTATTGTGGATACATTCTCCGCCAGCAAGGGCAACGTTTTCCCTTTTGAAATTGCTGGAGACTTGAGGGGAGGGGAGGGGGAGGTGGGAAGAGGCAGCTCACAAGCCTGGTGGTCTTCTCAGTTGTCCACATGCGCTTTATTTCAGTCCCTGATGCGATGGGTGATTTTGAGGAATCAGGGGGGGAGGAGACTTTTTTTTTTTCTTTTTAAGGCCTCTCCCTATAAACCTTTGTCAGGGGAAACGTTTTCTTATGAGCCAAAAGATCATGGTGAAGAGCCAGTGATGTTCCGTAGGAATTTAAAGTTGGGGACCGAGTTAAGTTTCCTTTGCCAATGTAGTCATTTCTCTGTGCCAAAGTTTCCAAACATTAGCAAATAGTTAGATACTTGTTTAAAGGGATTTTGTTATTTTTTTTTTTCCCCCAGGCTCCTTAACCATGGTTATCCAGTGGAGAAAGTGTATATTCCTTCAAGAAACATGGCAGACGGACACCAGACATGCAGATGGGTGAGTCGACCTTGGCATTTCTAAGAACTGTTCATCTCTGGATGATGTCAGCCCAGCACCAGGTGAAATTATTAAAGAGGGTCTTTGGTTTTCTGTATTTCCCTTCTACCCTGTGCCCTTCACCTTAATTACTTAGAACCTTGTTGCATCAAGTTCCATGCTTCGTTTTCTCAACACTGACCAGCTCGGGCCAATGTGATACATAACATTTCTTTTGTATTCATTCTTCACTGAAAACATTACTGGATTTGTTGAATTGGAAGAATATGAGGAAGGTATGTAGTATTCTTATCACTTAGATATAATAAAGAGCTGTCCTACATATCAACAAATGTAACCATATATCAGGGGTGTATGGAGGTGGTGTCTTTTTTCAGCATTTGAAGGCAAGCTTAGCTAGGAGCTGTAGTGCCCCATTTCACGATTAATAGTAGATAATCAGGTCTGTACCCATTTATCGAGAAGTACTATGTTTCACATACTAGGCTAAGCAGTCTAGAAGCATTATGCCATCTTTTATTTTCAGGAATCCCCCTATTAGGAAGCAATTTTATTATACTTTTTAAGATGTGAAACTGAGGCTTAAGAAAGTTTAAGTTATCCATGCGAGAAGTTTCCTGTTTGAAGTCTCAACAATAGAGAATTCAGGGGTTTCAACAAGTTCTCAATAGTTTTTGTCTATGTTTCTCTCCCTCTCTTTGTGATATGAAAAGGGACAGAAACAATTGTTGAACACCCTCTATCTTTTAGGCATGGAATGAGTTTCTCTCTATTATAACATTTTAATTTTCATAGCCATCTTTGGAGGTGATATTAATGTTCCTGTTTTACAATGGAGTAATTGAGGTTCAGATTAGCCAAGTAATTTGTCCAAGATAAAATATCCAGTGAGATGTGATGTCGGCAGTCGAACCAATGGGAAGGTGGGCCAGAAGAAACAGAGAGGAGGGAGACATTGGTCATTTGTAATGTTGCCGAAGTTGGGGGCAGCCGGCTGTCGATGGAAGTAGTAGTGAGAGCTGTGCACCGCCTTCCTTCTGTTACAGTCCATTCCGTTCCCACCTGCCCCTGAGTCCAATACTCAGTCATCAATCAAATGAGGAGTTCTCTTCTTTTGGTGACTGTGGAAGTTTGTTCATCGTCTCCTCCCACCCCCAGTTCTTCACACTCAACCCTCCCCCGGGACAAGACTGATTCAGGAGCCAGTCCATTCTAACACATGTTTCCCAAGGAGTAGGAGGGACATGTAGGTAATTAACAGTGACCTCCTGCCCATGAAAGGTTTCGTTCGTCTCAAGAAAGAGCCCAGCCTCACAAGGAGTGGAACATGAACACACACAGGGTTCAGGAGGTGGCATGGAATGTCTTTCATGTCGATCTTGGGTCACCTGCTCACCCCTGTCTTCCTGACTCAGATGGGCATGTACATGTTCCTTCTTTCTTATGTTCCAGTCCCTCCTTCCCTAATTTCTAGCCCCTCTGTGCTTTCCAGGAATTGACTTCTTATTGGCCCTTGTGGCCATGAACAGAGAGTCCTGTTTTCCTTGAATCGTTAAATGTTCTCCACGCCTTCATCCCTTCTTAAATTAATAGTCAGCCCCTTATTGTGCGCTTCTATAAGAGAATACAGAAGACTTGGTGGCAAAAGCAACAGACATTTATCTCTCACAGTTCTGGAGGCTTAAGGCCAAGGTGTTGGATCATTTGGTTCTCAGTGAAGACCTTCTTCTTGGCTGGAGGACAGAACCTCTCTCTGTGTCCTCACACGGCAGGGGGAGAGGTCTGGTGTCTCTTCCTATAGAGGCATTCATCCCATCGTGGGTGCCCCAGCCTCATAGCCTCATCTAATCTTAATCCCTCCCAAAGGCCCCATCTTTCACTGTTACCACATTGGGGGTTGGGCTTCAACATATGAATTTTGGGATGGACACAAACATTTGGTCCGTAACACCCTGTTGTTGCACATTTGAGAAGCCATCGTCACACTGAAGAGTATCCTCTCTAGTGATGGTGGGGTCAAGAGGGTGAAGGAGATAGAGAGTTCTGCCTTCAGAAACTCAAATATTAAGGGGGTGATGCCAAAAAAAAAAAAAAATCACGTTTGGGTTGGATCCTGCCTACCAAGAGTTGAAGGAACTCAAAAGTGAGATGAAAACTAGAAAACAGAGTCTTAGAAAATGAATTTTCCAGATGAAGCATGCCTGGGCTCTAATATCCTCAATTAGGATCACATCTCTGGGCTTCTTGCCCCAGTGGATGGCTCTGTGCTGAATTTCTGCTTTATTCAGTTTGATCATATGAACATAAATATACCTCGGTGAAACAGTTTGAGTGACCCCTTGCCAAGGAAATGGCTTTCTGAGCTAGTGAATCACATCCTTACATGACATCTCTTTCTGTTCCCTCTCTTTATTTTCATGTAAAGTATTCCAGATGACATTAAGTGTACCCTGTGATTGTCAAGGGAAAAACCTAGCAAAGTACTTAGAAATATCTGCATATTCAGGAAAAATCATTTGCCAAGTATTAGCACACAAGAGTGAGTGAATCACCTGGGAGGAAGGGAAAGGTTATGTTCCAGTTTCATGAAGCAACAGCTGCTGTAGCTGAAAAAGAGAAAAATCAATACCATAAAACACCGTTTGATTTTTAAGGTGTAACAAAGCAGAGCGTTTCCAACTATGGTTTTTTGGTGGTGCCCCTCAGTATTCTCTTTTACATAAATGGATTTGGTTGCCTTTTTTTTTTTTTTTTAATTTTGGACATGAAATTTCTAGAATGGTTTTTCCATAGCTGGGGAGAGACTCAGTGTGAGGTTGTGGAAAAGCACGGGAGTCGGCATCAGTGAGGTTTAGATTTGCGGCTTGGCTCTCTGTACCAGGTAGGATTTGTAGGTGGGTGATCAGAATGGCAGTGTCTGACCAGATGAAGGGGAATTTCTCTTTCTCGTGAAAATCCAGAGGTCGGCAGTCTGGAAGAGTGTGTTGGTCTCGGGGATCTTGACTCTAGCGCGCGTCACTCTCACGCCCAGAACTTGTGCTCACAGTTCCGCACTGCGGATAGGGCACCTGCTGTCCCACAAGCATTTGCGGAAGCAGGTGGAGGAACGTGAGAAAGAGAAAACAAAGTGCATGCGCTCGGTGATCTCTTTTCACAGGTATCTTCCTCGGTCCAGAGTGCCCTATTACAAAACACACAGTGCAAGTGTATGGCTTAGTAAGTTACCACAGAGAACACCAGTGTGCATTTAACACAGCAGGCCCTCAAGTAGATGTGACTGCACTCCACAGTCCTCCGTACCCTCTTTAATCGCCTCTCAATCAGCATCCCTTCCTCCTTCAAAGGTAGCTACTGTCCTGACCTCTTCGACCATTTTAAAATTTCACGTAAATTGACTCATAGAGCATATATTCTTTGAATCTACCTTCTTTCACTTAGAACATGTATTTGTGAGAGTCGCCCATGTCGTTATAAGTAGCTGGAATTAATTTGATTTCATTGCTGTCTGCAATTTATTTCTTCTACTGTTGACTATTTGGATTGCTTCTAAATTGGGGCTATTAGGAGTCATGTTGCTATGAACGTTCCTTTCTTTGTTTCTTAGTGCACCTTTGTGAGTATTCTCCTGGGTATGTGTATGTTCAGAGTGATTGTCTGATTGAATCACCAGCAGTGCATGAGAGTTTCCTGTGCTCTGTGTTCCTGTCAACACTTGGCATTGTCTGTTTCATTTTAGCCATTTTTATGGATTTATAGTGGTATCCTACTGTGGTTTTGTTTAAATTTTATTGGTTACTAATGAAATTGAACCTTTATATCCTTTGAATATTCTCTGTTGTGAAGTACCTGTTCATTAATTCTCTTGCATGTTTTTACTTGGATTGTCTGTCTTTTTTCTCTTGATCTTTAGGAGTTCTCACTACATCCCGCACAGTGTTTTATTGTCAGTTGAGTGTTTTGCAGATATTTTTCTACCCTTGATGGTTTGCCTTTTCATTTTTGTAATAGTGTATTTTTCATGAACAGAAGTTCATGAAACAAAAACAGAAGTTCATGAAATTAAAAACAGAAGTTTTTAATTTTTATGGGGTCTAATTTCTAAATTTTTTATTTTGTGTTTTTGCTTTATTTAGTGTCTTATTTATTCTTTCCCTATCTCAAGATCAGGAAGATGCTAATCTCTGTTACTTTTTTGGAGCTTTATTGTTTTATGTTTTGCATTTCACACTTAGATCTAAAACCTGAAGTGATTTTTGGTTAGTGCTGTGAGATGACATTCTGTTCTTCCATGTAGATATATATTTAACCAAAAACTATTTATTGAAAGAACCTTCTCTTCTGTGTTGTGCAGTGCCAGTTTTTTTTCTAACTCATGTTTTATATATGATTGGATCTATTTGTAAAATCTCTTCTGTCCCATTTGTTTATTTGCCTAACCTTGTAGAAATACCACCCCATTTTAATCAATTCTTAATGTCAAATCTTTACATACAGTGAATGTAGCTTCACATTCTTTCAAGAGTGTCTTTTTAAATCTTGGCATTGTTCTTTTTTATACAAAACTTAGAATCAGTTTATCAGTTTGCGCAGAAAAATCTACTGGATTTTAATTGAAATGTTTTGAATCTATAAATAGTTTAGGGGAGAATTCTCATCTTTCTCGTATTAAATTTTATTTTTCAGGAATATCTGTTTTGCCTTAAAAATATCTCTCAGTAATGTTTTGCTTCCCGTGTGGCAGTTTTATAGATAGCTTTGTGTATTTCTCCCCAGAATAGGTATTTTTGAGCTACTTTAAATAGTATCTTTTAAAAATTGTATTTCTACTTTTTTTTGCTTATGATTTTTTTATATTGGCCTTGCTAAACTCACTAATTTTAATAATTTTTATTGAGATTTATTTCTTTCACAATCATGTTGTCTGCAAAAATGACAACTTTATTTCTTTTCTTCTGATCTTATTGCATTTTTGTTTCTTTTTTCTGGCTTAATAATGCTGGCCAGAACATGCAGTCCTGTATTGAGTAGAGTGGCACTAGGAGGCATTTTTTGGGTCTCATATAGGAACCCTGAGGGGAAGCTCTCAGTATGTCACCATTGAGAATAAAGTTAGTCCAGGTTTTTGCAGGTGTCTTTTATCAAAGACGTTTGGTTTGGTGCACGGGCTAGAGTGATGAGGCAGTTCAATGTTGGCCTGGCCTCCTCAGAAGCACAGGGTCTTCCAAGTCACAACTTGTAAATATGTCATGATTTCTTCGTTCTCTGATGTTTCAGGCCAATCTTTAAATTTATCTGGCTTTTCTCAAACTTGGGCTCTGCATCCTCTCTAGTTCTCACATTGCCATATACAAAATACAGATGATCACACTCGCTCATGGATCTTTGAGGGCCAATGGGAGAATGTGCCATGATTAATGAGTGTGCTGTACATGTTGAAAATTGTTACTTTTAAAACCCATGAACTGTTAGCTACTGAAATTTCAGGGCCCAGAAATTATGAACTTTTGTTTGATCTCCTGAGAATATTTTGCTTTAACATTCTGGCATTCAATGAAGTTATTCACGTGGGTTTCAAGAAGTTGGAGAGGAGTTGCGTCCCTTTGACAAAATCTATTACTTAGAACAGTAGTAATACTATATATTACATGTTTCTGTACGTAGGCTTCAGACTAAATGTGTATTGTGTTCTTTCACCATTAATTCTTCTGATATCATTAATAGTTAAAACTTAAATGTTGCTTTTTTCAGATTTATTGAGAATCTATAGTTAATCTGTATCAAGCTCTTAAATGAATTAGCTATGAACTGTTTCTTTCTGATAATTTCACAAGAGATAACTACAAGCTTCTCAAAGATCTTTACACCCTCAATATAAATTTCAGTAAAATACAGGGTCTTACCCTTTTATGGCTGGGAGCAGTTGTTCCGAAGTTGTGATTCTGTACATCTATTTATTTATTTATTTATTTATTGAATTTTGACATTAAAAAAATTTTTTTTAAATTTTTATTTATTTATTTGCGAGAAAGAGAGAGAGAGCATGGGCAGGGAGAAGGTCAGAGGGAGAAGCAGACTCCCTGCGGAGCTGGGAGCCCGATGGGGCCTCCATCCTGGGACTCCGGGATCATGACTTGAGCCGAAAGCAGTGGCTTAAGCAGCAGAGCCACCCAGGCACCTGGTTCTGCACATTTAATCAATATGGTCATAGTTAAGTTATTGGTTTACAAATTAGACTTTATGGCTTGAAAGGAGCTTCCATAAACAGCTGTATAGTGATGGAGATGTTAAGCTTTTCTTGTGAAAAGCCGACATGTGTTCTCAAGCAGGTGTGAAACAAATCTGTAGTAAATCTGCTGGACAGCGGCTGTATTGATGGAGCTGCATCCACGCACACGTGAGGGCCTACCATTTGGCATTAATTCCGAACTTTAGGATCTTTCGTAAATTCCTTAGTGTATAGAGCTCTAATTTACTTAAGTGATGCAGGTGTTATAAAATGAGGATAAAACATGATGTTCCCTCTGGTAGCAAGTGTAGTACTTGGTTCATGCTGGATTTCCAATAATTACTTGCTTCAGTGATTCGTGGTCTAAGGAGAGGGGGGTGGGGAGGGAGGGCGGAGTGAGATTGGGGGAGGGGAGGTGGGGAGAGACGGAGAGAGACCGGGAGGCCCGCGTGTCTGGACTGGAGTGTGGAAGGTCTTCCTCATTGTCTGAAGCTCTTCAAGTCACTTCCCCAGAAGCTGTTTGAACTCTTCTGTCTTCAGACTCTTCTCCCTTCTGACCTGTAGAAGTGCCCACTCCGAGGGTAGCCACATAACCTCATTGTTCACGGTGCAAGAGGCAGAGAGAAGACAACGGGTTTTAACCTGTCTCCTACATTCCTAACTCCAAATCTGGTCTTTCACATTTTCCACCTCTGCAAGTAGGTACAAGTGGAAATACATTGGTTGGAAGAAGAGAATTAGGGCCTTTTACGTATTAATACCGGTTCTACCGTGTACCAGAATTGCGTCCCTGACAAATTGCTTAACTTCTAGGCCTTGTGTATAAAACAAAAGGGTTAAATCCACCACTTTCATCTCGGCTATTTTTAAATTCTGGTACTGTGAGGTAAGTTTTCAGGTGTTCCCCCACTCCCTAAATTTTTATTTTTATTTGTTTTATCATATTTTATTTTTATTTGTTTGAGAGAGAGAGAGCGAGCGAGCGCACAAACAGTGGGGAGGGGCAAAGGGAGAGGGAGAAGCAGTCTCCCCACAGAGCAAGGAGCCCTTTTCAGGGCTGGATCCCAGGACTCTAAGATCATGACCTGCACCGAAGGCAGATGCTTAACCGACTGAGCCTCCCAGGAGCCTCAAGAAATTTTTATTAATGACAATTAAAACACTGATTTCAAGGCAGTTCCTATGATGACATCCCTCTCACTTGTGTTCTGATGATTTCCTGCCGGACAGAGAAGGAGCTGTGGTTGCAGAGAACGCACTAGAAATTGCGAACCGCTGAGACCTGATCTAATGCATGTGCATTAGATGGTTCTCCATGGCTCATTGTCAGATTGATCTCGTGTATGTTACATTAGGAACAAGGAATTGAGAACTTCCAGACTGTATGATATTTCTGTGCCACTAAGCCCTAAAATTTGTGACTGATTTTTGGGGTATTTCTCTAAGAGCACTACCATCATGGACAGACTTCGAGATGGGGGGCGCTTGTCTGACTCATCTGTGAAGGATGGTGACATCAGAGTGAAAACTGTTGGGAGTCTGATGACCCGAAAGTGTGATGTGGAGCAACCACGTGCTTCTGGGGACCTCTGTAAATGGTCACATTTGGGTGCTTGGGTGCTGTTTTTCTCGTTGGTTTAAAGGGAGATGATACCAGTTTTATCCACTTCAAATTTCACTGTGATGTGAAAGTGTTTGTAAATCATAAACACTGAAGCTGAATTGGTTATTAAAAGTGGTACCTGTGGGGTGCCTGGATGGCTCAATTGAAGCATCTGACTCATGATCTTGACTCAGGTCATGATCTCAGGGTTGTGAGATCAAGCCCTGCATTGAGCTGGCTGGGCATGGAGCTGGCTTAAGATTCTCTCTCTCCCTCGCCTTGTGCCCCCCACCCTAGCTTTCTCTCTCTAAAAAAAAGAAAAGAAAAGGTACCTAATACTTATTGTTGAAATGGAAAGAAATAGGTTAATATGTAATTATTTGTGTAATACATTTCACTTTTTATTTTGGAGTTGTTATGAATACAGATAAATTACATTTTTTACTTCTCAGTTGTAAAATCACCTTAAAGATTTCATAGTATCTAGTTTTGGCTTCTTTAGAATCAAGCAGAAGTGGGTCTTATTTTAATATCTTACATAGAAACTTTAAATAAGTTTTTACCCTGATGGGGATAAAGGGAGATTTTACTTAAACATTTCACCTTGGAATGGGTCACCTAAGTTTTTTCAGCTTAGCTATGTCTAAGACCCTGGAGCGTTTAAATTCCTGAACTTCATCAAATCTATGAAAGACCTACAGCAAATATAATCCTCAATGGGAAAAAGCTTGCAGCCTTCCCGTTGAGATCAGGAACACGACAAGGATGCCCACTCCCACTCTTGTTCAACATAGTATTAGAAGTCCTAGCAACAGCGATCAGACAACAAAGAGAAATAAAAGGTATCCAAATTGGCAATGAAGAAGTCAAACTCTCTCTCTTCACAGATGACATGATTCTTTATATGAAAAACCCGAAAGACTCCACCGCAAACTACTAGAACTCATATAGCAATTCAGCAACGTGGCAGGATACAAAGTCAATGTACAGAAATCAGTGGCTTTCTTATACACTAACAATGAAAATACAGAAAGGGAAATTAGAGAATCGATTCCATTTACTATAGCACCAAGAACCATAAGATACCTGGGAATAAACCTAACCAAAGAGGTAAAGGATCTGTATTCGAGGAACTATAGAACACTCATGAAAGAAATTGAAGAAGACACAAAAAGATGGAAGACCATTCCATGCTCTTGGATTGGAAGAATAAACATCGTTAAAATGTCTATACTGCCTAGAGCAATCTATACTTTTAATGCCATTCCAATCAAAATTCCATCGGTATTCTTCAAAGAGCTGGAGCTAATAATCCTAAAATTTGTATGGAATCAGAAGAGACCCTGAATTGCTAAGAAAATGTTGAAAAACAAAAATAAAACTGGGGGCATCACGCTACCTGATTTCAAGCTTTACTACAAAGCTGTGATCACCAAGACAGCACGGTACTGGCATAAGTGGCCATATGAAATCTTTTCAGGTGGCATTAGAATAATGGAGTAACTCATATCTGACTTCTGAAATACAGCCATTTCACCTATATTATATTATAGTGAATATATTGTTTATTTTTAGGAATCTCCACAGCCAGCATGGGGCTCGAACTCACAACCCTGAGATCATGAGTCACATGTTCCTCTGACTGAGCCAGCCAGGTGCGCCTGTATTATAATAGGTCTAAATATTCAGGTACAATCAGACAGGGTCTTAAGTTAACTGAACACAAGCGGTTCTCAAAAAACTGTGCTTTGCTGAATTATATAAATATTTTTTATTAAGCCATTTATTGACCTTGTCGGCCATCTGGAAAATATATTGAAGGAGCAGGCCTGCCAAGGATGGTCATGAGCTTTTTGTTTATGGACTCATAAGGAAGTTTATTTTGTGTGGAATGGTGAAGCAGTTTCTGTAGGAAACACCAGAGTAGTTTATATCTGAATATTTTTCAGATAATGCATTATCTTCCGTTATGTACTTGAAAGCCATTAAAATTAGTTAATATTGAGCTGCTATTCATTACTGAAGTTTAAGCTCTTATATTAGCATTTTACGAACAAGAATATTTTAATCCTTTTTTGCTACAATATTGTATCTTACTCTAAATTAACTTTCATCAGTCCTCAATTTTATATGTCATGACTTCATAAAAAATAAAATTTGATTAACTGGTCTAGGTAGATGGAGGCTGAATTTTGTGAAATGACAATGTACTGTTTTTGGAGTGTTTTTTAAATACTTTGGAGTTAAGTCAGAAATTTGTTAGAAATGCATCCGTGCTGTTTTATTAGAGCTTTTTTCTCTCAGGATGAACTAGCTTATTTTAATTTTAAATACGTATTTAGTGATAGCCCTGGGATATGAATAATTAGAATGAATTGACCCAAGTTCTCTTAGTGCTGCAGAAAGAAGTTAGGGAACACATTAAGTATGTACAGAAAGCTTGTTTCCAGCACTTTGTGATGTAATTAACAACAAAAAAACCACTCGTACAGTATTATGAGCATGTGACATAATTTATCCTACACAGTCATAAGTGGCTTATAGCCTATACATCTTCATGACCGTATTCATATTTAAACATAGGACTCTTGTTGTATGATTCAAGAGTGTAATGGTATGTGTTGCAGACGACTCTGCATCCTGCAGCTAAAATGAGGAAAATTGACAACTTTCAGGAGGTTTAACTAGAAATGAGCAAAGTGGTTAAACCTAAACATAACGACTAAGAAATATTAAATAATGATCCTTTCCTGGCTTGGAAGCCTGGCCCGGCATGGCCGAGCTTTGCTTGATGAGCACGCGGACAGGTTGGTTCGACATCTCTTGGCCTCAGTGTGTGTCAAGTCGACCCCCAACAGCCTTTCTGCCCTCTTTCTTCATCAGAGGCTGCTGTGATACTTACTTTCAGTCTTTCTGGTTTCCTGATACATACGTTTGAAGGCTAAAAAATGTACATGATTAATGATCAACTATTTCAAGCCTAGAAATAGAGAAAGTAAGCAAAGCCCTTGCGTATCTTATACACTGTAATGTATATACATTACTGTCTTGCCATGTTCACTTCCGTGAAGGGTGACACCTGTGGTGAAAGCTGTTCCATCCACTCCGGGTTACCCGCTGGCCTTTGCCTCCACTCCCCTGCCTGGGCTCACTCTGGTCCAGCTCTGTGCTCCCGCTTGAGGGAGGCACTCATGCCCCCGCTTTCTTGCACGTAGTCTTCCCTCTGGCTGCAGTGTTGCTCTCTCCCCTCATCCCCATCTTGTTTGTTTTCTAGATCCCAGGGTCGCTCTCTTACCTGCTCAGCTGGGGCTTCTCAGCTGACCTCCCCAGACACCTTGTGACCTGAGTGCTTTCCCTCCCACAGCCTCTTCTTCAAAGCCTTCGTCATCAGCTCACTTTTCTGGACCATCTTCTCCTGGTTTATTTTATCATTTGCCCCCCCCCCCCCGCCTACTAGAATGGATGTTCCATGTCATTGGTTTGTTTAATCTGTGTAGAAGTGACAACGCCCAGAGCCGTGCTTGGTGGGAGGGAGGCGCTCCAGAGATTGTTGAATGAATGAATGACGTACTTTCCCGTGTAACTTTGTGAGAATTTCCGGGTAGATTCTCCATTTTTTGGGACCTAAAGCTCATTATACTTGGGAGGATCTTCTTCAAGAAAAAGAACACAGCAGTTAAACAACAAAAGGGAGATTGAATATTTATTTAAAATAAAAAAGAATAAAAATGCATTTAAAAAAATTTTATTTCTTTTCAGCGTAACAGTATTCATTGTTTTTGCACCACACCGAGTGCTCCATGCAATCCATGCCCTCCATAATCCCCACCACCTGTTCCCCCAACTTCCCACCCCCGCCCCTTCAAACCCCTCAGGTTGTTTTTCAGAGTTCATAGTCTCTCATGGTTCACCTCCCCTTCCAGTTTCCCCCAACTCCCTTCTCCTCTCTAACTCCCCATGTCCTCCATGCTATTTGTTATGCTCCACAAATAAGTGAAACCAGATGATAATTGACTCTCTCTGCTTGACTTATTTCACTCAGCATAATCTCCTCCAGTCCCGTCCATGTTGCTACAAAAGTTGGGTATTCATCCTTTCTGATGGAGGCATCATACTCCATAGTGTATATGGACCACATCTTTCTTATTCATTCGTCCGTTGAAGGGCATCTTAGTTCTTTCCACAGTTTGGCAAGTGTGGCCATTGCTGCTGTAAGCATTGGGGTACAGATGGCCCTTCTTTTCATTACATCTGTATCTTTGGGGTAAATACCCCAGTAGTGCAATTGCAGGGTCATAGGGAAGCTTTATTTTTAATTTCTGAGGAATTTTTAATTTCTTGAGGAATCTCCACACTGTTCTCCAAAGAAGCTGCACCAACTTGCATTCCCACCAACAGTGGAAGAGGGTTGCCCTTTCTCCACATCCCCTCCAACAGATGTTGTTTCCTGTCTTGCTAATTTTGGCCATTCTAACTGGTGTAAGGTGATATCTCAATGTGGTTTTAATTTGAATCTCCCTGATGGCTAGTGATGATGAACACTTTTTCATGTGTCTGATAGCCATTTGTATGTCTTCATTGGAGAAGTGTCTGTTCATATCTTCTGCCCATTGTTTGATATGATTGTCTGTTTTGTGTGTGTTGAGTTTGAGGAGTTCTTTATAGATCCTGGATATCAACCTTTTGTCTGTACTGTCATTTGCAAATATCTTCTCCCATCCCATGGGTGGCCTCTTTGTTTTCTTGACTGTTTCCTTTGCTGTGCAGAAGCTTTTGATTTTGATGAAGTCCCAAAAGTTCATTTTCGCTTTTGTTTCCTTTGCCTTTGGAGACATATCTTGAAAGAAGTTGCTGTGGCTGATATCGAAGAGGTTACTGCCTGTGTTCTCCTCTAGGATTCTGATGGATTCCTGTCTCACGTTGAGGTCTTTTATCCATTTTGAGTTTATCTTTGTGTACAGTAGAAGAGAATGGTCAAGTTTCATTCTTCTACATATAGCTGTCCAGTTTTCCCAGCACCATTTATTGAAGAGACTTTTTCCCAATGTATATTTTTTCCTGTTTTGTCGAAGATTATTTGCCCATAGAGTTGAGGGTCCATATCTGGGCTCTCTACTCTGTTCCACTGGTCTATGTGTCTGTTTTTATGCCAGTACCATGCTGTCTTGGTGACCACAGCTTTATAATAAAGCTTGAAATCAGGTAACGTGATGCTGCCAGTTTTATTTTTGTTTTTCAACATTCCTTAGCGATTCGGGGTCTCTTCTGATTCCATACAAATTTTAGGATTATTTGCTCCAGCTCTTTGAAGAATACCGGTGGAATTTTGATCGGAATGGCATTAAAAGTAAATTTGAGAAGGTGACAAATATCACATGATCCATAAAAATAACACATTTTTTTTTAACAGCCTAACAGACTACTGTAGTACTTTCACAATACATGGCTCATATTCTGACTGACCCTTTATATGCAGTGATTTTACAGTATTTTTTATAGAGGAATAGGAAGTTATTTTTCTGGCCTGCCTGATCAAAATTTGTATTTTATTATTGGCAGTTTAGGTAAGTTTCTTTCAGCTTCACCATTTGTAACTGAGTATGTCATGAAAAGTTTTAGGGATTTTATCAAATTTGGGAAAATCTTCATGTAGTTTCTTTTATGCATGAGCTTTAACATGTCAGGATATTTCAAATTTTCTTCAGCAATGACTAATCTTAAATAATTTTAGGAATTGAAGGCACTCATTTCCTGGTATGTTTGAATTTGGGTATGACAAATAATTCTGGAAAAATTATATAATTTTGGTTACCTAAAAGATGCAGTATTAAAATTATTTATAAAAAAAGGGATAATCAAAAATATTCCAGGGCGCCTGGGTGGCTCAGTGGGTTAAGCCTCTGCCTTCGGCTCAGGTCATGATCTCAGGGTCCTGGGATTGAGTCCTGCATCGGGCTCTCTGCTTGGAAGGGAGTCTGCTTCCTCCTCTCTCTCTGCCTGTCTCTCTGCCTACTTGTGATCTCTCTTTCTGTCAAATAAATAAAATCTTTTAAAAAAATTCCAAATGCTTGTCACTTGTGGCAAATATTGAGTGTCTTTGCACCTGGAACCCCCACTTCATCAATATATGATGCATTCGAAGCCACCACATTGTCAGATCTGGTAAGTTGCAGTATCTGGAACATGAGACTTCCTCTGCAGACATACGTGCCTATAGTACTGTGACACCTTTGTGTCTTATAAACATGAAGTTTGAATAAAATGTATTTTTTGTGCATGCCTCCAAAACCAAACAAAACTGTATGGTGCCTTCATATGCTGCATTAGTAAGTCAAGTCTCTGTTCCTCACAAAGGAGAATAGACATTTATGAGACTCAGATTTTCTGCTTATAATTTTATATATCTGATGATTTAAAAATTTTCCACTGATTAGCTTTGGGCTTTGTACCTTTTGAACCTCATTTCATTTTGCTACTCACAAAGTCCAATGCCAGGCACACTGGAAGTAGATCTCCTGTAAATATATCCAGCATGTCCCATTTGACCCCTGGCCCTGAACTTTCGTCCTTCCTAACAAGGGGAATTGGCATAGTGGGTAGAAGAAGACTTCCAGAAGGACAGCTAGCAGTAACCTCATTCCTGCGAATGCCTCCCCACCACATACGTACCTTCCACAGAACACAAACTAGACGTAAGCCCAAGCAAACCTTCCTTTAGCTGCGTGTCAGCGGTACCCACAGAGAATCTGGCACTTCCAGTGTGATGGAAAGTGACAGAGGAGAAGAGGGAGAGTAGGGTGACAGTCATTATGTGTGTTGTAGTTTTAAAACTTTGCAAATATTCATGACTCTTTGAGCACTGGAAGGAGTGTTTTTATAAGTGGGTGCTTCCATCGAATGGAGAATTCTGTTTTGGGACAGCCCACTCAGTTGAAGTAACATTCTCTCCAACCACAACCCAGATCAGTTGGTTTCCACCAGCTTGAGGAAATGGATTCAGTAGCTCGGTGTGTTTCAAGCATAGACAGAAGCAGCTGAGGACTGGAGTTTATGGCCATAGCTGAATAACACATTTTCACAGCCTCATCTTGGCACACTTGAAGGCTGTCGCATGTCAGGAGGTTGCCGCTCTTACCCTTAGTGAGGAATATTCTTTCCAATGAGATAGGTTCACGTTTGTGTACCAAATACAGATTAAGGATCTATAATGGATCAGATGCTATGATGGAAGCTGGGAAGGGGAAGAGGCACAAGACGTAGGCTTTGCCCTAAGGGACTTCATACAGAGTACTTACATTCTTTATTACAAAAATGAATCTGATACAGTGCATAAGAGGTTTTTTTTTTTTGTTTTGTTTTTAATGTGTAATTCAAAGGAGAAAGATGCTGCATGGAGTAGAGAGACATCCAGGTGTCATTGAAGGACCATTTGAGGTCATCGTTGAAAAGTAAGAAAGACTTAGTAGACGTTGGAGAGAAGAAATGGAGGCGGAAAGGCGGGGGAACATTCAGGAAGCGGTCTTATTGGTCCGGCCCTGGGTGTGTCTTAATAGGACATAAAACGAACATCATAGTGAGGACTGTCGATTTTTAAAGTACTCCTTTAAAAAAAGATGATATTTTTAAATACCAGAGGGAAGAGGTTTATGTTATTTGATAGGCAGTAGTCGAAATTCTTGAGTCGGAGAAGCAAGATTGCAGGAACAGGTGGGTGGCGTTGGTGTTGGTGCGTGGATGGTTTGGAAGAAGAGAGAAGAGACCCGCTGGAAAGTGTCCTGATGTCTGCGAGCCCTGCTGGGGGCGGGAAGGAGGGTGGAGGCAGTGTAGAGGCAGACCAGGCTGGTGGTGCGCCGAGAGGAAAGAGAAGATGTGTATATCCAGCACCAGAGGCTTGGTTTTCTTTCATTGTGGGGAGGATGAGGTTTTGGATACTCTGAATCTAGGGGAGGTGACAGTGCTGATGTGGGAAGTGTAGGTGTGGTTCTGGAGCTCAAAACAGAGCCCGGGGCTCTTGTGAGCAAGAGCAGAGTCTTCATGCTCGAAGCCGGACCCATGCTGGCCGTGGCTCCCCTTCTCCTGTTTCTCTCCCTCCTGCTTCTCCCTCCTCATCTTCATGGCAGGAGAATCGGTGTTCTGGAATGCTTGAGTGCTCTCTACGGAAGAGCACAGTAGAGCATTATCCTTAAGGTCCATGAAGGCAGAAGCTTACAAGAGGGGGCAGAACTCAGTTCAGGGTGGGAAGTGTGTAGTTTAAAGTGCCGGGTATTGAGAGTCACTGCTCCGCTGTGCAAAGGGGGCAAGACATTGGGCACTTTTTCCCTGGGAGCTTAACAGACACTGGATGGTCCATTCTGATCTCCTGACCCTGGAGCAGGTTAATAGGAACAGGACACTGAGGTAATGCACCACTCTGGGATATTGGTCACATCCACTTGCCAGCCGGGGCCATGGGTAGCTTTTAACTCTCTCTTGACTTGGACTGTCGGACTCCTGACCAGCCAGCCTTAATCCATGAATGGATGGATGGGGGCGCCTGGGTGGCTCAGTCGCTTAAGCATCCGACTCTTGATTTCAGCTCCCGTCATGATCTGGGGGTCCTGAGATCAAACCCTGTGTTGGACTCTGCACTCAGTGAGGAGCTGCTTGAGAAGCTCTCTCTTTCCCTCTCCCTCTGCCCCTCCCCCCACTCGCTCTTGCACTCTCTCAACTAAATAGATAAATAAAATCTTACGGGTTGATGGATGGATAATGGAATGAATAAGCTTTCCACGTGGGTTGCGTGCTTTCCTGTGCACCAAGTACAGCTTACAGGCAGGAAACTGTTCAGCTGTTTGACTCGACTTCACATCACACATGTCTCTCAGCGCCCACAGCCAGTTGTATGCGATGCTTCCAATTCGGGAGACTCCGCGAGTCCTGTGGAGGCCCCTCAGGAGGGTAACATGTAAGGACATGGGTGTGGAAGCTCGTTCACTCTCCAGCCGGGCCATCGTGGCTGGGCAGTCTGGGAGGTCTCTCTTTTCGTCTTTCAGAAGGATACACCACTTTAAAAAATTCCTTTATTGTAATAATAGGAATAGAGTACACCCTCCAAATTAGTCACTGTAATTTTTTAACAATAACCTTTTGTGAAGAAATACCCAGTGCATAAATCTTCAGTAGGCGAGTGAGATCACGGAGGCGGCGGTCCTAGCTCATCCCCGTGTTTTAAGTTGCTGAGTGTCCTGTGTAAATTGTTTGTATTGCTTATGGCTTCTAGAGATGACAGACTAATCTGAGCAATTAGATTCTTGGGAAAGATCAAGACACTTATTAAATCTTATCTTAGTTACTCCTAATTATAATCATCCATTTATCCCCATGGAATAAATTACTAATGCAAAGCTCAATTCAATCACAACATAACTAGTCTTTATTTTAGATGATTAAAAAAATCAACACTATGGCCACATATGCATAAAAGGGATCTATGATTAATTAATGAAGTTAGACCCAGCAGATTGCTAATTGCATGAAAATGCAAAGTACATCTTCCAATTTGCTTCATAAAGTTACATACACGTTAGCCGCGCATTCGGTCGTCGTGCTGGGAACGGAACGATGTCTGTGGCCTCGTGCCACCCGGAGTCTCCTGTCGAAGCCCTCAACCCCAGCGAGATCGGGTTTAGAGTGGTGCCTCTGGGAGGTGACCAGGTCGCCAGGGCAGAGCTTTCATGATGGGATTAGTGCTTTTCCAAGAAGGGACAAGGAGGGATGCTCTCCGTCCATCACGTGAAGACACAGAAGAGCTTGGTGGTCTACGATCCGTGAGAGCTTCTCACCAGAACCCACCCACGCTGGCTTTTGGACAAATAGCAGCAGATATTTATGGAGTGCCTGCTGTGTGCTGGGCACTGTGGGGAAGGCTGTGCATTCAGCAGGGAACAGAGCCGGGTCCCTGTTCTCAAGCGGTTGGATTCCTGCAGGCACAAGAGAGGCAAACATACAGCACATCAGGCGGAGCTCAGTGCTCTGGAGGAAGGCAAGGAGAGGAGTGCCGGCCCGCAGGGGCAAGCTGGGGAGGGGGCTGCTGTTCTGTGTGGTCTGATCCGGAAAGACTTCTCAGTAAAGTGTCATTTAAGGCGAGACCTGGGAGAAGGGAGACGAGCCTCCGTGCTCGGGGGAGGGCAGGGCCTTCCTCACTGGGGCTGTCCCTTCGGTGCCCTTAAGGAGCTGCCTAGAGAGAGAGGAAGTGGGCATCGGGGAAGGAAGGTGGGGGAGCGGGGAGGGGAGGGGCGTGGACGGGCGGTCTTGCTGGCTGTGGGAGGGATGCACAACCTCTGAGCAGTCTCTGAGCATACTGGCTGTCTTTGGATTTTGGATTTGGGGAGCAAGGGTGAAGGTAGCATTGTAGTGGAGCGCCCGTGGGGGCCCATGGTGGGGGTCGTGCTGGAGGTCTCTTTGAACCTACTCGGGTGGAGCAGAGATTTGCAGAGATCTGGGGATGCCCCATGGACCAGGGAGGGGAGGCTGAGGAATCCCGGTGGGCCTGGTGAGTCCTCATCTCCCCCTGACCTTCCAACCCCAAATTGGAAGTAAACTGTTGGGGCGCCTGGGAGGCTCAGTCAGTTAAACCTCTGCCTTCAGCTCAGGTCATGATCCCAGGGTCCTGGGATCGAACCCCACACTGGGCTGCTTGCTTAGCAGGAGCCTGCTCTCCCTCTCCCTCTGCGGCTCCCCAGCTGCTCATGCTCTTTCTCTGTCGAATACATAAATAAAGTCTTAAAAAAAAGAGTGGTAGCCTATCGAATGAGGCCGCTGATGCCCTGTTCTCTGCCCCAGGCCTCTGCCTCTCTCACCGGGTCCCCAGTGCCTGCTTGGCTCCTCCCACCTAATGTCACCAGCTCCCGCCCGCAGATATTTCAACCCCCCATAAAACATGGCTCTGGTCATGGCACATTCCATTGATCTGCAGAGCAGGGCCTGTGGGACACAAAGGACGCTGGGTGGAAGAGAACAGGGTTCCAGCAGTGCTTGGAGGGGCTGGGCTGTCCTCCTGTCCTTCAGACCTCCTGCCCCCATCTTCCCAGCAGGCACTGACTGTCCCCAGGGCTGTCCGAGTAGACATGTCTGGGGGAGATGGGCAGCCCTGGAAGCCTCGGGGTACGCTCTGTCTGCTAATATCCTATATCACGTTGATTTGAACATGTACCAGACAATGATGCCGCTATGAGCCTGCTCTCTGCGTTCTCGCTCAGTAGGACTTCGGTTTGGCGCACCTGTGCTGTCACGTAGCTTTTGCCTCCGCATGTGACTGCCGATGTTTTGCAGTAACAGGAGAATTAAGAAACGTAATGAATTCTCTATCTACATTTAAATCACTTGAGAAATTTATTTGGATGAGCCAAGCTCTGTAACGCTTTCACCCGACCTATTGATTTCTGGCACGACCCCCCCCCCCGTGCCCCTTCTCGAGACACACACAGATGCATGCGTTTGGGTCGCCTCCCCCATCTGAGCGCGCTTCCAGGATGCTGCCCGCCGTGCTTTAGAAACCTCACTAAAAATACGGAAATCTTCTGCAGTCACAGACTAAGGAGCCATCGGTCATAGTAGCCACCATCTCAACGTTCGGACGCCCAGAGTCGGGTTCTCTGGCTGCTGAATGGACTGACGAGCCCAGCTGTGTGCTGGCCCTGCCCAGGGTCCCTTTAGGGCTTATGACACAACCTTGGTCAGAGAGGGAGAGGAGGAGCTGGTCACCAGTGACATTGTTTCTTGTGGGGCCAGAATGTTATTTTTCATAATGCATGCATGCATGCATTTATTTATTTATTTATTTATTTATTTATTTATTTATTTATTTGACAGAGAGAGATCACAAGCAGGCAGAGAGTGAGGCAGAGGCAGAGAGAGAGGAGGAAGCAGGCTCCCTGCTGAGCAGAGAGCCTGATGCGGGCCTTGATCCCAGGACCCTGAGATCATGACCTGAGCCGAAGGCAGCGGCTGAACCCACTGAGCCTCCCAGGCGCCCCAGAATGCTTTCTTTTTTAAGTAGGGGAAAATTTCCTGGTTTCTGATGCCGTTCCCTGGGGTCTGTAGATGATTTTCACGATGTGTGTCTATTTCTGCAGGCTCATCTACCATAGGAACAGTTTGCATGAATGTTTTCCTGCCACTCTCCAAATCCTGACTCTTATTTGGCATAAATAATCTCTATACAAAGTAACTTTGAGACCCATTCTACTGCTCTGAACAGCTGTGGTCCGTCACAGGGGCTGTGTTTATATTCTGGTGGATGCAGCAGTTGAGGGCAGCTTCCCCCGTTGTGGAGGGCACGACTCTGAAAGGGACGTCATCTCTCGGGTGGTGTTCTTGGCTGACACGATACAGTTAGATTCAGGAAGGAGACGTATTTGGGTTTATGACGTCAGTAAGCATGGGGCCAGCCTGATGTTAGTAGAGTGAATATGCATGTTTTTGGTGAGATTTGCCTGTGAGATTTTTGAAGGAAAAAGAAAAAAAGCTAATACGGGTGGTGAGGTATTTATACTTAGCTCTTTCAGGAAAGAAAATGAACTATAGCCTTTCGTGGTGAAGAGCAAACAGGCAAGAACAAAGGTACCCTCTGTTATTCGCCCGCTATGGCCACATGAGAGCATCTGCCTCCCTTTTTGGAGCTAACCCTTTGGCAGAAGGAAACTTCTTTAGGTTCCAGAGGAAGCCAGAGGCGGCAGGTTTGGGAGAAAAAGGAAGAAATGTCCAGGAGGAACAGGGCCCTTCCAGCTGCTGACGTGTCCACGATCCTGTTTGCTGCAGAAGAGATGGAGGGGGAAGCAGAGAACCCCCCTCCCCCCAAAAGTGAACCTCATCCCAACCCCCAGTCACCTGCTCAGGCCCTGGCCCTTCCTGCATGGATTCGTACCTATGGGGGATTAAGACCATGGGGGGCCTCCCAGAATCTGAGAAGGAAAAGGAAATCTTCTGTACGAGCACCTGCTGGACAGGTGAGGCAGTCTCTAAACTAATTGCACCCATTTGCAGGATCGCATGAGTTCGCCCCAGGCAAAATTACAAATGCACTCTTTCCAAAGGTCAAAATTGAGTTAACTTTCTATTTTGGAGTATTTTCAGACTTACAGAACAGCTGCGAGCAGAATGTGGAAACTCCTGCATACCATTGGTCCAGAGAAAGCTGGAGACCTGAGACCCTCTTACCCCTAAAAACTGTAAATTTTATTTCCCCCCAAACAAGGCTGTTTTCCCACGTGACCAGAGTACACGCAGCAACCTCCTGAAATTAGTGTCACTGGAATACTCTCATCTGACCCAAAGATGTCGTTCAAATTGTAGCCATTGCTCAGAACTGCCATGTATATCCACTCATCTTCCCCCTAAGAAAAAACCCAAACCAGACCCCTAAAAATCTTCCTTTTACTACTTTCCTTTCTGTTCCGCTCCAGTCCAGATTCATGGGTTGTAATGAGCTGTCATGTTTGTCTGAAGCATTTCAGTCCTTCCTTGATTTTCTTGACCTGATAATTTTGATGCCTGCAGACCAGTACTTGGAGGATGTCCTTCAGTAAGGTTTGTCTGATGTTAGCTCCCATCAGAACCAAGTCCTGGACTTCTGACAGGAATAGCCCACAAGCCGCTTTCCTCCGTGTGGCACTGTCGGGAGGCTCCTCCTGTCGAATGTGACAAGCGACATTCACTCTTACCACTTGGTTAAGCTGATGTCTGACATAATTTCTCCTCTGTAGTTAATTAATAGACATTTTTATATATGAGTTAATAGTAAGTAAAATGTGTATTTGAAACTGTATAAATATCCTTCCTCAGCAAGCTTTCACCTATGAATTTCTTTGATCCACTGGTCATTCTTGCCTGAACCTTTTCTATGAGCCTATAATGATTGCCAAGTGATGACATTCTAGTTCTGTCATCCCTTGTACATTTATTATTTGGGATTTTGCTGTAAGCAAGGATTTATCCTCTCCATTTATGTGTATATGTGATATATATGCTCTCTCTGTATTCCATATATATTTGCACGCACACACGTACACATATCAGAATGGACCTGCAGATGCTTATTTTATTCACGGGGTTATAGTCCATTACTATCATTTGGCCAGTGGATAGTCTTTAGGTTGGGGTGTGCGTGTGTGTGTGTGTGTGTGTGTGTGTGTGTGTGTGTGTTCCCGTGATCTTTTGAGCAGTTTTTCTTTCTCTGGAACAAGTTATTTAGACCCCATGTTATACTTGATCTGCTCCTGGATTGAGCTGTGTTGCCAGATAGCTATTTCCAATAGATCCTTTCAGGGGAGAATGACATTTCATGACCCAGTTCTGGGTGCTAAGTGCATCTGCTGGTGTGGTGTCATTGCTGTCTAGGTTTCCCAAGTGGACTGAGTTAGAAAGCCTGTGTATGTGTCCACACACACACACACACACACACACACACACATCTGCTATGCTTATCTATTTATGTAGATGAAAAACCATGAGTTGAGAGCAGTCCCTCCCATTCTAATCCAAAGCCACAAGTGTTATTTTTCTGTATGTATTTTTAATAGCTTCAGTGAGATCCAGGCACCCACCCAGCTGCACATATTCACAACACCCAGTTGGGTAAGTCTTTTGAAACCATCCCAGGCGTGTACAGGTGAGTGCTGTTCCGCATATTCAGGGTGTTGTGGAATGTGCTTTCCAGAGCTGGACCCTCTTCACCAGCTCTGAGAAACCCCGCCCCGGTGTCATCAGCTTACCTATTTATTTTCTCAGTCACCCTATAGGAAACCAATCTCCAGACTGCGGAGGGCTTGGCTCCAGCCCCGGCTCACAGGTGGCCAGGCTGGTCGCATCCCACTATCTCCTCCTGCCAGGTTCTGGTTCCCACCCCCAGGGCAGCCTCGCTCACTGCCTCTCCTGGGGAATGTCGTCAGGCACATGGAACCCACCCACTTCTCGACTCATCCAGACTTTAGCACCATTAGCACCGTCAGCCAGATTCCCTAGCCCGGCATTCATATGCGTCAAGGAGCGAGGCAGTGCAGCCCGGCAGAGTACTACCTTGGCAGGCATGTGGTCTGTGCTCCACCCTGGGGAGCCTGGCGGGAGTCCCTCAGGGCTGTGGGCCCCATTTTCTTATGTGAAACAGAGCATGTAAGACGAGTACTTCCCTCTTAGGACTTTGTTGGACTCTGGGAGTCTTATTTGTAAAGCACATAGCAGCGTGTCTGGAATATCATAAGTACAAACCCTGCATGGTTCTGTTTCTCACGTGCCAGCTTCGGCTCTCAACACAGCATAGGAGGCAGGGCCTGGAATGGACTGGGCTGGAATGAAAGGGACTGGACTTCATGCTCTTCATGTCCCACAGGCAAAATCAGGGGCGGTTCCTCGGCGGACAACCTGGCAGGATGCTCCCGCCGTGCTACTCCAAGTGGGGGCGTACACCTGGGCCCCAAGGAGCTGTGTTTTAGTGACTCTCCAGGGGATAATGTGTGCCGTGGCTGTCAAGATTGTACCTTTGTTTGCACACCATTGGGTTTGGCCTCACTTTGTTAGCTTTATGAAAGTGTAGTTACAAAATCGTAAAATATTGAAAGTGTGCGATGTGATGATTTGTTATACGTGTGCGCCTTGTGGAGGGACCGCCCCGGTGGAGTTGATGAACACAGCTCTTCCCTCCCGTATTTACTTTGTGTTTGTTTTTGGTGAGAACATTCCAGTTCTACTGTCTTAGCAAATTTCAGTGACGCGATACAGTGTCATCCACTGCAGTCACTATGTAGCATATCAGATCCTCAGACCTGTGTCCCTTTCATAACTGAAAGTTTGTATCCTTTTTCCATTGCCCCCCCACCTCCCCCCTCCCCAGCGCCGTCCCTGACAGCCACTGTTCTACCCGTTGTTCCCATGAGTCAGACTGGTTTTTCTTCAGATCGCACGTGTGGTTGATCGCAGGCTGTGGCCTCGCTCGACGGGGGGCGGGGGCTACCCTCTTGTTCCCTCCCTCCCCTGAGGCTTGTCCGAGCGACCCCCTTCAAGTCCGGGGAGTCCGCTCTCCTCCATGGGGCATGTGTGTATTACGAGAACGCGAGCACACCCAGGGTCGAGAGCAACATCTCGCAAAGTGTGTTTGTCCAGCAAGTGGCACCTTTTGCCTACCCCCAGGACTAGGGGTTGGAGCTCTTCTGCCCACCACGTCTTGGTATCAGGGTCACCAGGAAAAGCACGTCAAGCACGGATGGAAATCCCTTCCTCACGGAGAGAAGAGACAGAGCAAGGTCAGCTTCAGCGGCGAGTCTCAGGCCCCCGGGTGATGCAGGACAGTTCTCCCCCACCACCCCCCCGAATGCTGCAGAATGGGGCTCCCCGGACCCTCCCCGCAGAGGACAAACAGCAGGGGAGCTGGCCAGGCGCCATATTCCGCACGTGCTTAAGCAGGACAACGGAGCACACGTTGTGCCTAAAACAGGGGTAGATATTCCCACGTGGGGTGAGAAGCCCAGCAGGAGCCTGAAGGACGCTGCATCTCCCCGACGGAGGTGTTCCAGGCCCATTCGTGGTGGCTGGGAGGGGTGAGAAGTCCGCACGCAGGACGGTGCCTTACTTCTCTGTTCGCCAGAACTATTTACTCATCTGATAAATTTGGAAATTTCTCCGAAATGTATTAGATACACTTCCAAATGTTTCAAACTTATTATTCGACCAGGAAAGGGAACCCTTAATATGCTCTTAAAGATGAACAATTTTCAAGAGAGGGAGTATGATATGCAGTGTTTCCCAGACTGCTTTTCCTGCAGAATCTTAGTTTGAGAGGAAGAATCTTAGAGTTCTTGGAACATATTTTGTGAAATACCATCCTATAGGAATAATTCTTCTGGTGGAAAACTCAGAGGATATGGCAAGAATGAGTTATGTTCGAAAAGGTCCTTAAATTTCACTTTCAAGATAACTTGGTTCTCAGGAGAGGCCTTTACAGTAAGATCAAATGTGAAACCATTTAACAGTGCCTGTAAAACTGGAAATAAAGATGTTCACCAGGTACTCTTGTCCTATCCTTCTGGGCTACCCAAGATAAATTTTAGTAGAATATAATAGCTTTGATCAATGTAGATTGCACTTTATGTTCTCACTCAAAATCTTTTAAATAATATCACAAACCTCAGTGCACATGTAATGTAAAAATTAGGAATTTGAGTCCTGATAAGGAAAGTGATGTAAGATTCCTCAGTCTAAGTGGGAAAAGACTGAGGGAGTCAGACCTGGGAGTGACTGTTTCTGCCACTTCGCAGACTTAACTATTGAGCGAGATGGTCTTTGGTTAAGTATCAAAGAGTCTTTCAGTGGTATTCTGTTTTGATTTTTCCCTTGGCAACGCCAAAAAAAAAGAAAAAAAAGAAAAAAAAGAAAATTCCACCAAAGTATAGTTATTTTAAACACCTTATAATCTCTCTATTATAATCGAGAGATTTTAATTGTTCCTTTTTGAATACTCATCTCTTGTTGATGAAAACATTTTGCACAGGCAATTCTCTTTGCTGGGGGGCTGAGTCACATACAGTGGTCACAACTGCAATTCAGAATGTTACCTTTGATTGTTTCCCCCAGTATGTTCATGCTGAGATTTTCTTCCTCCAAACTATTCATCTGAGAATAGAGACTATGGTCCTTTCTCTTCTTTTTTTAAAAATGACACTAAGCGACGACAGGTATTTCATGTGAATTTTGTAAGCAAAGCTGGAGGTCATTACTATATAGCCACCAAGTCTGAGTAACTCATTTAAAAGAAAATCTCGTGGCCATCGGGGCCTTCTGCTATCTCCTATGGTGCTTACGGGAATTTGACATAACGACCTTGGAGGTTGTTTATCGTTCTTAGCTTTTGTCCCATTGAAGAGCTATTTTCAATTATTAAATTCTGTTATGAGAAAGCAGCATGTCCCAGTGGACAAAGCCAAATTAGATTGAGAAACTAAAGAAAATCACTTTAAGGAGTTCCCCTCCAGATTTCTGAAACGATAGCGGGTGTGTACACTGTTAACTCTTCATTGCATGAGGGGCCCCTGGCACCACTGTAGCTGGCTCAGTGGGTTCCGGGTCTTCCCCTTCTCAGTGATTTTAGTCTCAGCTGCAGTGAGATCACCTCATCTCTCCGCTTCTGCAACCTCCAGCCTCCTCCTCGTGGCTGACCCCACCGGGCTCCACTCGGCTTAGAACTGTGGCGTCCTGCGATTTTTCTCCGGCTTCCTTCACGCATTCACCAAACATTGGTCAAGCACCTGCTGTATGCTGGATACTCTTCATCTGTGAATGAAACAAAGATCCGTGGTACTTTAGAGTTCGCATTCTAAAGGCAGAGATGAACACAACTAAACCATGAGATGAAAACTAAACCATGTGCTGTGCTAGGTGTGACTAAGTGCTGTGCCCTCTGAGGCACAGAGGGACCAGGTGACCTGGGGGTGGGGGGTGGGGGGGGTAGGAGGGTGAGAGGGCTTGGGGCGAGGGGGAGGGTAGTATCGGTACTGAAGAGAGTGCTCAGAGCAGACTGCTTTGAGAATTTGTCTTTCACTAAGAAACTGTAGGTGGTAAGGAGTTTTTCTAAGACCTCTCCAGAGGAAGAGCGTTCGAGGCCATGGGCAAGGCCAGTGTGGCTGCACAGGGAGAACAAGGGAAAAAGTAGAGATACGGTCAGAAATGTAATGGAGACCAGATGATTTAGGGCCTCAGACCTTTGTAAGGACTGTGGCTTCTACTGTGAGTAAAATTGTGGCGTTTTGAGCAGAAGAGCCATGACATGATTTACAGTTTAGATGGTGGGCGTGCTGAGACTAGACTGTAGGCTTCAGTGTTAGGAGCAGGGAAGCCACTGGAGGGATGACGGTTTCCCACGTGAGAGATGCTGGGGGCGCAGACAGGGTGGGAGGAATGGAGGTGGGGAGGACTGGCAAAATTCTGGGCATTTTTTCAAAGAGGAAGCAAGACTTCTGATGGTCTAGTGCGGAATGTAGGGTATTTTGAGGAGCCTGGATGGTTCTAAGAATTAAGAATGTAGTTGTTCTTGACTTAGGTGATGTGTAGAATGATTTTAGGAGAGGTTAAGGAGTTCAGTGCTGAGTGACAGAAACTGTTAGACAGACAGGTCTTGAGTAAGCGGTTGGGTGAATGAGTCTGGGGTTTGGGAGACACGTTTAGGCTGATCATGCAGATTTGGACATGGTGAACAGATAGAGGTACTGGTCTTAGTCCATTTGAGTTGCTATGGCAAAAATACCAGAAACTGGGTAGGTTATAAACAACAGGCTTTTTTTTGTCTCCGTTCTGGAGGCTTGAGGCCCACGATCAGGCTGCCAGCAGATTTGGTGTCTGGGTCAGACCCTCTTTCTGGATCTTCGATGAGCATTTTTCTTTGAAACTTCACATGGCAGGAAGGGGCAAGGTGCTCTCTGGGATCTCTTCTGTAAGGGTAGCCCATGGGGTTATATTCTCATGGCCTACTCACCACGGGCCCTGCCTACTAACAGCATCAGGTTGGGGATTAGGATTCAACGTATGCATCTGGGGGTCAGAAATATTCAGACCATAGCAGTACTGAAAGGCATGAGACTGGTGATCTCACCAGGGGGGCTGAGTCTACAAAGAGAAGAGAGCCAGAGCTGAGAGCACAGCCAGGCCAGTCCTCGCAGGTGGAGGAGAAGGGTGGAGGCAGAAATGTCGACTGGGAAGGAGCAGCCCAGGAGGGAAGCAGGAATCAAGGGTGTGTGGGATCGAGGAGGCTGAGGGAAGACAGTGTGTCAAGAGGAAGAGAAAGTGACCGCAGGTAAGTTGTGAGAGAATGGACCTCTGCGTTTGGCAATGTCGACATCCCTGTGAACTTGACAAAGAACCATTTTGACTGGATTGGGTGGGTTTAAGTAAGAATGCGAGGAGGGCAGTTGGAGACACATGGTCGACCCCCGAGGCGTCTTAGAATCAGTGATGTTTCGCAGTTGCTACCGGACAGGCGGTTGTGATGCCGTGGATGGGGCTGCCCACCCACACTTGACCGTGGTCACGGGTGTCCTGTATGTCGGTGTCACATGGGCATCAGTGATACTGTAGGTGTCGAGCTGACCACCATTTAAAATGCCTTTGTTGTCATCTGAAAATCTTCCCTTGACGCATTCTAGTAAAATTAAAAAAAAAAAAAATTGGGAGCACCAAAACTGGAACAGGTGTCAGTAGCTTGGAAGAAACTCCTGGAAACAAGAGTGTGACTCCTCTAAAAGAGAACGTCTTTTCATCTGGCAACACTGAAACTTTATACGCGAGACAAAACTGTGCCTGCCTACGGTGAGCAAGACTGCGTTGTGCACTTAAAAAAATCTCTTGAAGGTGGATCTCGTGTTAAGTGTTCTTACTACAATAAAAGTAATTAAATGAAATAAAATTCAAAAACAGAATTTTTGAAAGGATTGAGGACTATGTTGTATGGAAGTTCTCAATGATGAGAATACATTAAGTCAATTTAATTGCGTATTTTTTTTAGTGGTCATAAAATATAAATCTGCCTTATAATGTCTTAGGTAATAGGTAATAGGAAATACAGTGTATGAACAGTGTATATGAGTAAGTTTTTTATTTGCAAAATGTTGCAGTTTTTTAATATGTGGATTCCTTTCGTCAACACACATACCAAAAAATCATTGCTTCTCACTTGCATTTGCAAACGTCTGTTTACCTGGTATCGAATAAATTATGTTCTCTAAGGAGAGTCATTTTCCCAGTAATGTTAGTGGAGACTAGCTGATTTAGCTGAAAGATTTACAAAAATCATATGTGTAAATTATTCCACTTATGGTAGCAGTAATTTATTCTAAACAAATTGGATCCAGGGCCATCTGTTTTAGCTGCTGGAATAGGAAAACCTGCTCTTCTCTATCTCCACAAACTTATGTTCAAGTCACAAATGGAGAACTATGCAAATTAGACAGTGCATCCTTTTTGACGTGAAGAAAAGCGTCAGCAGACACTGAGACAGTTCAGACTCAGTTTCCCGGCCAGCTTCTCATCTCAGAGTGATTCTAACCCAAGGCCGGAGAGCTTTGGGAATTTCCATATTGGACGAGGATCACAAAATTGCTAGTGATCAGAGAAAGACATGATGACTCCTGCTTGGGCTGGACCCCGTTCTTCCATTCCGCTCGCATCCCCACCTTCTCTCCCTTGTATCTCTTCCCCCGGTACCTTGCAGTCTTTAATGTCACATCAGTGAAGCCCACTTGGGGCCGCACAACCATCTCTGTCTTGAAATCTCATCATGAAATCTCTTTCAGACAGCTCTTGGACTTAAATCCAACTGTCATCTGGGTATGACTGGGCCCCGTGGGAAGTTCCTGTTCTTATCTTGCCCAGTGTCAGGGAAGAACCCCAACTTTGTAGAGAATGGCAAAGAGGAACAAGTCTCCAGAGGAGACAACTCAGCAAGCCAGCAGGTTGGCATGCGGCAGCTCCATCAGTGCTAGAAGTAGGTCACGGCATCCAACTGACCAGAGCTCGACCGTTCATACTCAGAGCACAGCATGACTAACAGCAGCAGAGGGCCAGGAGCACCAGTCCTCCTTCTCCGAGTCCCATGGATGACACGATGGACCCAGATGGCAACTATGCATGCAGTGGATGGAGCCACAGTTGACGTAGCTAGGACCAGGAGCCTAGCACTTTTACAGAGCACTGGACAGGTCAGTTCTCTCCCCTCAGCCCCATGGCCCCACCAGGGAGCAAGCAATCATACATGTTATGTGCCTCAGCCTACTTAATGCCGGGTGACCAGCTCCAGAAATAGCTCAGGATCCGAGGACAGTTAGGCCTTGCTGATGGCCATACTTAGCGACGTGCAGGACTGGCCGTGCAGGATGCTTGGGGTCCGTGGCAGACTGTCCCTCCCAGAAATCCACTCCTTGACTCTACAAGTTTTGTTTGAACTCAGATTTTCACACGAGTGTGCCACCCTGTCAGCAACTCAACTCAGTTGCGTTGACAGGGACTGGGACAAAACTTACTTATCTCATGCAATAACTTGGTTATTTTGACAATATTAACTAAGTTCTGGTTATTCAAATGAAGCCAGTTGGCAATACTGATCTTAGCTCTGCCCCCTAACTCCTGTACATGTCCTACTGAATAAGTCTCAGTGGACGGATGGGCCTTACTTCAGATGACCATTTAGTGTCTGTCTTACAATATGTATGAACTGTCCCATCTGAGTAATGGCATTAATCTAACCATAGCACGTTTATACCTTCCTTGTGCAGGCAGGGTGTGGTCTGAGGCCAGCCTGTTACTTGTGACCCATCATCCATTAGGAATTTAGACTGCCTCGTTGCCCTTCTAGGGTTTCTGCTGTCTCATTGGCTAGAGTAGCTCAAGTCAAGGATAAGTTCCATCCATTGTCTTTAGGATGTGGACTCCGAGAATAGGGAACGATGTTTGTACTACTTAATGGAATTAGGGGGTTTTTGGATTCCTTTCTACCCAGGAACCCAACAAGGAGAACATGGTGTCAATGCCAGTAATTACAAGGGGCACTAGATGGGCGAGGAAGCAACTCCCATTCTTAATGGAAAGACCTTCCATGCCCCACTCTCTTTAACATACAACTGTATGGCTACCAGTCACCCATGTGGGGTTTGTGGTTAAACTTAATCAGTTTACTGCTGTATTACTTTTGTTCAGCCATGAGGATAGTGTCAATAGTATTGCTACCTCAATAACCATACGTGACTTAACCCAAGACCAGTTGGGCATCAGAGGAATCATATGGATTTGTATGAGTCAGGATAAAATGAATTTTGGGTATTTATAGATGTGTAAAGTCGGAAGTGGTTGGGTTTGGGAATGACTTATGGTGTATCAGGCACAGCAAATTAATTCAGAACTGGCCGTGCCTGCATGAGTTTTTCTGTTTCCATGGCACGTAGACAGGAATCGCAGATCCAGCAATGGGTTGGATTATCAGCCACTGCTTGGATTACCAGCAGATTGTGTGGTTGTTTGTCAGGTGGTGTGCTGGGGGAGGGGACAAGACAAGCATTAACGGTGCCCTCCTCCCTATATCTCCTGCGGGCTGGGGTGGCCCTTGGATGCTTGTTGCTCTCCCTTCCCAGCCAAACGGTCTGTTTATCCAGGCTTATAGCCACCACTGCTTACTTTGCCCAGTCCCAAGAGGACATCCGTCAGTATTCCTGGAGCTGGAGTCAAAGGACAAGAAGAAAAGGCGTGGTCAGGACCATCAGGGTGGAATCCCAGATGCGGGGATCGCAGTCTCCTTGTTCCTGCTCACCTCTGCCATTCCAAAGGGGACGTTCCCTTGCAGAGAACAGCTGCCTCTAATGCCCACATTGTCTGGCTAAGAAATGTCATCCATGCTGTTGATAATGAGATTGGCCCATTAATATTTATGAGTTGAGTCTTTCAAAGTCCATTCAGGCTCTTGGTGATGACTGGAGAATGTCCATCAAATGTCATGACATCACTTTACTGCTGGACCTCTCTCTCCCTTTCTTTCTTTCTTTCTTTCTTTCTTTCTTTCTTTCTTTCTTTCTTTCTTTC